>NC_088242.1:3455151-3636341 GCF_036934945.1 Oncorhynchus masou masou
TCAGTACAGGTTGATAATGTATTGTGGGATACTGAATCTCTGATAGAGCTCAGTACAGGTTGATAATGTATTGTGGGTTACTGAATCTCTGATAGAGCTCAGTACAGGTTGATAATGTATTGTGGGTTACTGAATCTCTGATAGAGCTCAGTACAGGTTGATAATGTATTGTGGGTTACTGAATCTCTGATAGAGCTCAGTACAGGTTGATAATGTATTGTGGGTTACTGAATCTCTGATAGAGCTCAGTACAGGTTGATAATGTATTGTGGGTTACTGAATCTCTGATAGAGCTCAGTACAGGTTGATAATGTATTGTGGGTTACTGAATCTCTGATAGAGCTCAGTACAGGTTGATAATGTATTGTGGGATACTGAATCTCTGATAGAGCTCAGTACAGGTTGATAATGTATTGTGGGTTACTGAATCTCTGATAGAGCTCAGTACAGGTTGATAATGTATTGTGGGTTACTGAATCTCTGATAGAGCTCAGTACAGGTTGATAATGTATTGTGGGATACTGAATCTCTGATAGAGCTCAGTACAGGTTGATAATGTATTGTGGGTTACTGAATCTCGGATAGAGCTCAGTACAGGTTGATAATGTATTGTGGGTTACTGAATCTCTGATAGAGCTCAGTACAGGTTGATAATGTATTGTGGGTTACTGAATCTCTGATAGAGCTCAGTACAGGTTGATAATGTATTGTGGGATACTGAATCTCTGATAGAGCTCAGTACAGGTTGATAATGTATTGTGGGTTACTGAATCTCTGATAGAGCTCAGTACAGGTTGATAATGTATTGTGGGTTACTGAATCTCTGATAGAGCTCAGTACAGGTTGATAATGTATTGTGGGTTACTGAATCTCTGATAGAGCTCAGTACAGGTTGATAATGTATTGTTACTGAATCTCTGATAGAGCTCAGTACAGGTTGGGTTACTGAATCTCTGATAGAGCTCAGTACAGGTTGATAATGTATTGTGGGTTACTGAATCTCTGATAGAGCTCAGTACAGGTTGATAATGTATTGTGGGTTGAATCTCTGAATCTCTGATAATGAGCTGATCAGTACAGGTTGATAATGTATTGTGGGTTACTGAATCTCTGATAGAGCTCAGTACAGGTTGATAATGTATTGTGGGTTACTGAATCTCTGATAGAGCTCAGTACAGGTTGATAATGTATTGTGGGTTACTGAATCTCTGATAGAGCTCAGTACAGGTTGATAATGTATTGTGGGTTACTGAATCTCTGATAGAGCTCAGTACAGGTTGATAATGTATTGTGGGTTACTGAATCTCTGATAGAGCAGTACAGGTTGATAATGTAGTACAGAGCTCAGTGATAATGTATTGTGGGTTACTGAATCTCTGATAGAGCTCAGTACAGGTTGATAATGTATTGTGGGTTACTGAATCTCTGATAGAGCTCAGTACAGGTTGATAATGTATTGTGGGTTACTGAATCTCTGATAGAGCTCAGTACAGGTTGATAATGTATTGTGGGTTACTGAATCTCTGATAGAGCTCAGTACAGGTTGATAATGTATTGTGGGTTACTGAATCTCTGATAGAGCTCAGTACAGGTTGATAATGTATTGTGGGTTACTGAATCTCTGATAGAGCTCAGTACAGGTTGATAATGTATTGTGGGTTCTACAGGTTGATAATGTATTGTGGGTTACTGAATCTCTGATAGAGCTCAGTACAGGTTGATAATGTATTGTGGGTTACTGAATCTCTGATAGAGCTCAGTACAGGTTGATAATGTATTGTGGGTTACTGAATCTCTGATAGAGCTCAGTACAGGTTGATAATGTATTGTGGGTTACTGAATCTCTGATAGAGCTCAGTACAGGTTGATAATGTATTGTGGGTTACTGAATCTCTGATAGAGCTCAGTACAGGTTGATAATGTATTGTGGGTTACTGAATCTCTGATAGAGCTCAGTACAGGTTGATAATGTATTGTGGGTTACTAATGTAGAGCTCAGTACAGGTTGATAATGTATTGTGGGATACTGAATCTCTGATAGAGCTCAGTACAGGTTGATAATGTATTGTGGGATACTGAATCTCTGATAGAGCTCAGTACAGGTTGATAATGTATTGTGGGTTACTGAATCTCTGATAGAGCTCAGTACAGGTTGATAATGTATTGTGGGTTACTGAATCTCTGATAGAGCTCAGTACAGGTTGATAATGTATTGTGGGTTACTGAATCTCTGATAGAGCTCAGTACAGGTTGATAATGTATTGTGGGTTACTGAATCTCTGATAGAGCTCAGTACAGGTTGATAATGTCTGATAGAGCTTGTGGGTTACTGAATCTCTGATAGAGCTCAGTACAGGTTGATAATGTATTGTGGGTTACTGAATCTCTGATAGAGCTCAGTACAGGTTGATAATGTATTGTGGGTTACTGAATCTCTGATAGAGCTCAGTACAGGTTGATAATGTATTGTGGGATACTGAATCTCTGATAGAGCTCAGTACAGGTTTATAATGTATTGTGGGTTACTGAATCTCTGATAGAGCTCAGTACAGGTTGATAATGTATTGTGGGATACTGAATCTCTGATAGAGCTCAGTACAGGTTGATAATGTATTGTGGGTTACTGAATCTCTGATAGAGCTCAGTACAGGTTGATAATGTATTGTGGGTTACTGAATCTCTGATAGAGCTCAGTACAGGTTGATAATGTATTGTGGGTTACTGAATCTCTGATAGAGCTCAGTACAGGTTGATAATGTATTGTGGGTTACTGAATCTCTGATAGAGCTCAGTACAGGTTGATAATGTATTGTGGGTTACTGAATCTCTGATAGAGCTCAGTACAGGTTGATAATGTATTGTGGGGTTACAGTGTTGATAAATACTCTGATAGAGCTCAGTACAGGTTGATAATGTATTGTGGGTTACTGAATCTCTGATAGAGCTCAGTACAGGTTGATAATAATTGTGGGTTACTGAATCTCTGATAGAGCTCAGTACAGGTTGATAATGTATTGTGGGTTACTGAATCTCTGATAGAGCTCAGTACAGGTTGATAATGTATTGTGGGTTACTGAATCTCTGATAGAGCTCAGTACAGGTTGATAATGTATTGTGGGTTACTGAATCTCTGATAGAGCTCAGTACAGGTTGATAATGTATTGTGGGATACTGAATCTCTGATAGAGCTCAGTACAGGTTGATAATGTATTGTGGGTTACTGAATCTCTGATAGAGCTCAGTACAGGTTGATAATGTATTGTATTGGGATACTGAATCTCTGATAGAGCTCAGTACAGGTTGATAATGTATTGTGGGTTACTGAATCTCTGATAGAGCTCAGTACAGGTTGATAATGTATTGTGGGTTACTGAATCTCTGATAGAGCTCAGTACAGGTTGATAATGTATTGTGGGTTACTGAATCTCTGATAGAGCTCAGTACAGGTTGATAATGTATTGTGGGTTACTGAATCTCTGATAGAGCTCAGTACAGGTTGATAATGTATTGTGGGTTACTGAATCTCTGATAGAGCTCAGTACAGGTTGATAATGTATTGTGGGTTACTGAATCTCTGATAGAGCTCAGTACAGGTTGATAATGTATTGTGGGTTACTGAATCTCTGATAGAGCTCAGTACAGGTTGATAATGTATTGTGGGTTACTGAATCTCTGATAAGCTCAGTACAGGTTGATAATAGTTACTGAATCTCAGCTCAGTACAGGTTGATAATGTATTGTGGGTTACTGAATCTCTGATAGAGCTCAGTACAGGTTGATAATGTATTGTGGGTTACTGAATCTCTGATAGAGCTCAGTACAGGTTGATAATGTATTGTGGGTTACTGAATCTCTGATAGAGCTCAGTACAGGTTGATAATGTATTGTGGGTTACTGAATCTCTGATAGAGCTCAGTACAGGTTGATAATGTATTGTGGGTTACTGAATCTCTGATAGAGCTCAGTACAGGTTGATAATGTATTGTGGGTTACTGAATCTCTGATAGAGCTCAGTACAGGTTGATAATGTATTGTGGGTTACTGAATCTCTGATAGAGCTCAGTACAGGTTGATAATGTATTGTGGGTTACTGAATCTCTGATAGAGCTCAGTACAGGTTGATAATGTATTGTGGGTTACTGAATCTCTGATAGAGCTCAGTACAGATTGATAATGTATTTAGGGAATATTAGAAGAAGAAAATAATTGTGTTACAGTAATGTAAATAAACGTTAATAATAGAATTCTGTGCTGTTTTACTCTGTAACAAAGAATTATTCATTAGGGGAACAATAATACAAATATTATAAATAGATTTGTTTAGGACTTTTTTTGCATTTTTTGAGTTGGTAATTGTAGAAATTGTAGTAAAATCCATAACATCTGTAAAAAATAAATAATAATAATAATAATTCTGAAATAAAGTACAAGAGAAAATGTCATAAAAATGATAACAACAGCACCCATGTGTGTGTGTGTACACTTGCCTGGTCATAAAGTGTTATAACCTGCTGAATCTATTGTACTGGTCTGGATGTGGTGATTGAAGCCAAACTTTACAGATCTGTCTCTGGGTGAAGTTGACATAGTAGCTGCAAACAGTGAGGCTCAATAACTAATGAACTTCAGAGGCTTAACTAAAGCAATCCGAAGTAGCTCACACATTCAATGTCATGTGACCCACAACCTTGATTCAGCCCAGCAGCAGGCCCCAGCCAGCAGCCAGCCAGCAGGCCCCAGCCAGCAGAAAGCCCCAGCCAGCAGAAGGCCCCAGTCGACAGAAAGCCCCAGCCAGTAGAAGGCCCCAGCCAGCAGAAAGCCCCAGCCAGTAGAAAGCCCCAGCCAGTAGAAGGCCCCAGCCAGCAGAAAGCCCCAGCCAGTAGAAGGCCCCAGCCAGCAGAAAGCCCCAGCCAGTAGAAGGCCCCAGCCAGCAGAAGGTCCCAGCCAACAAAAGGCCCCAGCCAGCAGAAAGCCCCAGCCAGCAGCAGGCCCCAGCCAGTAGAAGGCCCCAGCCAGCAGCAGGCCCCAGCCAGCAGAAAGCCCCTGCCAGTAGAAGGCCCCAGCCAGCAGAAAGCCCCAGCCAGTAGAAGGCCCCAGCCAGCAGAAGGCCCCAGCCAGCAGCAGGCCCCAGCCAGTAGAAGGCCCCAGCCAGCAGCAGGCCCCAGCCCAGAAGACCCCAGCCAGCAGAAGGCCCCAGCCAGCAGAAGGCCCCAGCCAGTAGAAGGCCCCAGCCAGCAGCAGGCCCCAGCCAGCAGAAGGCCACAGCCAGCAGCAGGCCCCAGCCAGTAGAAGGCCCCAGCCAGCAGAAGGCCCCTGCCAGCAGAAGGCCCCAGCCAGCAGCAGGCCCCAGCCTGTAGAAGGCCCCAGCCAGCAGAAGGCCCCAGCCAGCAGAAGGCCCCAGCCAGCAGCAGGCCCCAGCCAGTAGAAGGCCCCAGCCAGCAGAAGGCCCCAGCCAGCAGAAGGCCCCAGCCAGCAGAAGGCCCCAGCCAGCAGCAGGCCCCAGCCAGCAGAAGGCCCCAGCCAGCAGAAGGCCCCAGCCAGCAGAAAGCCCCAGCCAGTAGAAGGCCCCAGCCAGCAGAAGGCCCCAGCCAGCAGAAGGCCCCAGCCAGTAGAAGGCCCCAGCCAGTAGAAGGCCCCAGCCAGCAGCAGGCCCCAGCCAGCAGCAGGCCCCAGCCAGCAGCAGGCCCCAGCCAGCAGCAGGCCCCAGCCAGCTGAGAGACGAGAGTTCCTTGACCAAAGATGCTACACATTTAGCTTAGTGGGTTAGCCATTAGCTCATGATGGATATTGGAGCTGGGGTAAGAGGTTCAATTCCCAAAGCTTTTAAAATCCTTCAGGGAAGTGAACAAGTGTGGGGAGGAGGAGGAAGAATAGTAATTGGGCTGAGGGATAGTCATGGGAGTGTCTGTCTGTCTGTCTGTCTGTCTGTCTGTCTGTCTGTCTGTCTGTGCATGTCTGTCTGTCTATCTGTCTGTCTGTCTATCTGTCTGTCTGTCTGTCTGTCTGTCTGTCTGTCTGTCTCTCTGTCTGTCTGTCTGTCTGTCATGTCTGTCTATCTGTCTGTCTGTCTATCTGTCTGTCTGTCTGTCTGTCTGTCTGTCTGTCTGTCTGTCTGTGCATGTCTGTCTGTCTATCTGTCTGTCTGTCTATCTGTCTGTCTGTCTGTCTGTCTGTGCATGTCTGTCTGTCTGTCTGTCTGTCTGTCTGTCTGTCTGTGCATGTCTGTCTGTCTGTCTGTCTGTCTGTGCATGTCTGTCTGTCTGTCTGAGCATTGGAGTGGAGCTTCAACCGTATTGCAAACAAACATTGAAGAGTTGGGGCCAAGGACAAGGACTAGGACTAGGACAAGGACTAGGACAAGGACAAGGACAAGGACAAGGACTATGACTAGGGAGAGAATTGGGACCATCAGTCTGTCTGTCTGTCTCTATTTCTGTCTTTCTCTGTTTTCTGCCTGTCTGGCTGATGAGGTGAACAGCTGTTGATAGAGAGAGGAAGGTTGGAGGAGAAGCATGGTCTGTGGGGAGAGGAGGGGGGGGGGGTCCTTATGGAGCTGGATATATCCCAGACTAATTAAGTCTCTCCTCGGGCTGCTTGCTTGTCCCTGTGCGTCTCCCCTGGTTCCAGCAGAACGCCTGGCAGAGCCCCTCAGTGTCGTCTTAGTTATCTACACTGTCTGTGTTTTGGTTGGGTTTCTTTTGAGCGGATGAAGCTCTATGACAATGTCGGCTAGTCTGAGGAAACAGATACAGCAAGCAAGACCAGACAAGCAAAAGTAGGAGAGGGCAGAGGGAGGAGGTTTCCTTTTCTGGCTAAGAATGACAGTTAGTAACTCAAAGACACTTACAATGCGAGCACATTTCCAGGGGGTAACTTGCTTCATTTCCCTACAGAGGAGAAACAGAAGGCAATAGGTGAGAAATACAGGACAAACTGTCAAGAGGTGAGACATGTTTGCGTCATGTGCATTCAAGGTAAAAAACAGAAATACAGGACAAACTGTCGAGAGGTGAGACATGTTTGCGTCATGTGCATTCAAGGTAAAAAAAAACAGAAATACAGGACAAACTGTCGAGAGGTGAGACATGTTTGCGTCATGTGCATTCAAGGTAAAAAACAGAAATACTGGTCAAACGTGGGAAACCTACGAGATACAATCCTCATGACGTATTTGAGGTGTTTCAGACACGCAGAGGAACTACTCCTTCTCCCACTGCTACGATCTCAAAATGGAGGTTAATACAAAACAAACAGCACTGAACAAAAAATATATATATAAACGCAACATGCAACAATTTCAATGATTTTTGGCTGAGTCACAGTTCATATAAGGAAATCAGGGACTGATAGATAGAACATGGGGTTCATTATTGAACACGGTTGCAAAATAGGGTTACAACAGAAAAAAAAATGAGCTTATGATCTTATCAAATCAAATCCAATTTTATTGGTCACATACACATGGTTAGCAGATGTTAATGCGAGTGTAGCGAAATGCTTGTGCTTCTAGTTCCGACAATGCAGTAATAACCAACAAATAATCTAACTAACAATTCCAAAACTACTGTCTTATACACACAAGTGTAAGGGGATAAAGAATATGTACATAAAGATATATGAATGAGTGATGGTACAGAGCAGCATAGGCAAGATACAGTAGATGATATAGAGTACAGTATATACATATGAGATGAGTATGTAATGCTGTCGTTTGTGCATCTGTAGAAGTTTGTGAGTGCTTTTGGTGACAAGCCGAATTTCTTCAGCCTCCTGAGGTTGAAGAGGCGCTGCTGCGCCTTCTTCACGATGCTGTCTGTGTGAGTGGACCAATTCAGTTTGTCTGTGATGTGTATGCCGAGGAACTTAAAACTTACTACCCTCTCCACTACTGTTCCATCGATGTGGATAGGGGGGTGTTCCCTCTGCTGTTTCCTGAAGTCCACAATCATCTCCTTAGTTTTGTTGACGTTGAGTGTGAGGTTATTTTCCTGACACCACACTCCGAGGGCCCTCACCTCCTCCATGTAGGCCGTCTCGTCGTTGTTGGTAATCAAGCCTACCACTGTTGTGTCGTCCGCAAACTTGATGAATGAGTTGGAGGCGTGCGTGGCCATGCAGTCGTGGGTGAACAGGGAGTACAGGAGAGGGCTCAGAACGCACCCTTGTGGGGCCAAGTGTTGAGGATCAGCGGGGAGGAGATGTTGTTGCCTACCCTCACCACCTGGGGGCGGCCCGTCAGGAAGTCCAGTACCCAGTTGCACAGGGCGGGGTCGAGACCCAGGGTCTCGAGCTTGATGACGAGCTTGGAGGGTACTATGGTGTTAAATGCCGAGCTGTAGTCGATGAACAGCATTCTCACATAGGTATTCCTCTTGTCCAGATGCTTTAGGGAAGTGTGCAGTGTGGTTGAGATTGCATCGTCTGTGGACCTATTTGGGCAGTAAGCAAATTGGAGTGGGTCTAGGGTGTCAGGTAGGGTGGAGGTGAAATGGTCCTTGAATAGTCTCTCAAAGCACTTCATGATGACGGAAGTGAGTGCTACGGGGCGGTAGTCGTTTAGCTCAGTTACCTTAGCTTTCTTGGGAACAGGAACAATGGTGGCCCTCTTGAAGATTGTGGGAACAGCAGACTGGTATAGGGATTGATTGAATATGTCCGTAAACACACCAGCCAGCTGGTCTGCGCATGCTCTGAGGGCGCGGCTGGGGATGCCGTCTGGGCCTGCAGCCTTGCGAGGGTTAACACGTTTAAATGTTTTACTCACCTCGGCTGCAGTGAAGGAGAGTCCGCATGTTTTCTTTGCAGGCCGTGTCAGTGGCACTGTATTGTCCTCAAAGCGGGCAAAAAAGTTATTTAGTCTGCCTGGGAGCAAGACATCCTGGTCCGTGATTGGGCTGGATTTCTTCCTGTAGTCCGTGATTGACTGTAGACCCTGCCACATGCCTCTTGTGTCTGAGCCGTTGAATTGAGATTCTACTTTGTCTCTGTACTGACGCTTAGCTTGTTTGATTGCCCTGCGGAGGGAATAGCTGCACTGTTTGTATTCGGACATGTTTCCGGTCACCCTGCCCTGATTAAAAGCAGTGGTTCGCACTTTCAGTTTCACACAAATGCTGCCATCAATCCACGGTTTCTGGTTTGGGAATGTTTTAATTGTTGCTATGGGAACGACATCTTCAACGCACGTTCTAATGAACTCGCACACCGAATCAGCGTATTTGTCAATGTTGTTGTCTGACGCAATACGAAACATATCCCAGTCCACGTGATGGAAGCAGTCTTGGAGTGTGGAATCAGATTGGTCGGACCAGCGTTGGACAGACCTCAGTGTGGGAGCTTCTTGTTTTAGTTTCTGTCTGTAGGCAGGGATCAACAAAATGGAGTCGTGGTCAGCTTTTCCGAAAGGAGGGCGGGGCAGGGCCTTATATGCGTCGCGGAAGTTAGAATAGCAATGATCCAAGGTTTTGCCAGTCCTGGTTGCGCAATCGATATGCTGATACAATTTAGGGAGTCTTGTTTTCAGATTAGCCATGTTAAAATCCCCAGCTACAATGAATGCAGCCTCAGGATGTATGGATTCCAGTTTGCAAAGAGTCAAATAAAGTTTGTTCAGAGCCATTGATGTGTCTGCTTGGGGGGGAATATATACGGCTGTGATTATATCATGAATTATTTTAACATTTCCACAAAGTAGTCAAACAGTAGAAAAAAAGCAGAGCCTAATTACAACTTCACACACATCGATATGTAACCTCTACAACCCGGTGACATCCGTTAACCCAACCGACACCTGGCGTGGCCCTCGTTACCACGCAACGGCTTCTCTCGTTACTATGGGGATGACTCATAATGAACTACTGGGATCATGACGAACTCATCTCTCACGGTTGTGTAGGTGGGGCCTAAAGTGGGCTACAGACAACAGGCAGGCTGGTAACAACACATGCCACATAGCACACGCTTTTATCCAAAGCGACTTACGTGTGCTGTATGTTTTACATCATGGGACGGCCCTGGGAATCGAACCCACAATCCTGTCTGTTGCAAGCGCCATGCTCTATCAACTGATCCGTAGCGGGGCAATGCAGGCTACAGGTAGCCTGAGTCCCAGATCTGGGTCAGCCGTGTCATTGTGTTATTGAGCTACAGGTGAAGGTAAAGTCATGTACTATCAATGCTGGTCTCACACTGAGACATCACTATGGGAGGAAGTAACACCCTGTGATATTAATGCTCGTCTCATACTGAGACATCACTATGGGAGGAGGTAACACCCTGTGATATTAATGCTCGTCTCATACTGAGACATCACTATGGGAGGAAGTAACACCCTGTGATATTAATGCTCGTCTCATACTGAGACATCACTATGGGAGGAAGTAACACCCTGTGATATTAATGCTGGTCTCATACTGAGACATCACTATGGGAGGAAGTAACACCCTGTGATATTAATGCTCGTCTCATACTGAGACATCTCTATGGGAGGAAGTAACACCCTGTGATATTAATGCTCGTCTCATACTGAGACATCACTATGGGAGGAAGTAACACCCTGTGATATTAATGCTCGTCTCATACTGAGACATCACTATGGGAGGAAGTAACACCCTGTGATATTAATGCTCGTCTCATACTGAGACATCACTATGGGAGGAAGTAACACCCTGTGATATTAATGCTCGTCTCATACTGAGACATCACTATGGGAGGAAGTAACACCCTGTACTATTAATGCTAGGTTCATACTGAGACATCACTATGGGAGGAAGTAACACCCTGTGATATTAATGCTAGTCTCATACTGAGACATCACTATGGGAGGAAGTAACACCCTGTGATATTAATGCTGGTCTCACACTGAGACATCACTATGGGAGGAAGTAACACCCTGTGATATTAATGCTAGTCTCATACTGAGACATCACTATGGGAGGAAGTAACACCCTGTGATATTAATGCTCGTCTCATACTGAGACATCACTATGGGAGGAAGTAACACCCTGTGATATTAATGCTAGTCTCATACTGAGACATCACTATGGGAGGAAGTAACACCCTGTGATATTAATGCTGGTCTCATACTGAGACATCACTATGGGAGGAAGTAACACCCTGTGATATTAATGCTCGTCTCATACTGAGACATCACTATGGGAGGAAGTAACACCCTGTGATATTAACGCTGGTCTCACACTGAGACATCACTATGGGAGGAAGTAACACCCTGTGATATTAACGCTGGTCTCACACTGAGACATCACTATGGGAGGAAGTAACACCCTGTGATATTAATGCTAGTCTCATACTGAGACATCACTATGGGAGGAAGTAACACCCTGTGATATTAATGCTAGTCTCATACTGAGACATCACTATGGGAGGAAGTAACACCCTGTGGTATTAATGCTGGTCTCATACTGAGACATCACTATGGGAGGAAGTAACACCCTGTGATATTAATGCTCGTCTCATACTGAGACATCACTATGGGAGGAAGTAACACCCTGTACTATTAATGCTAGTCTCATACTGAGACATCACTATGGGAGGAAGTAACACCCTGTGATATTAATGCTCGTCTCATACTGAGACATCACTATGGGAGGAAGTAACACCCTGTGATATTAATGCTCGTCTCATACTGAGACATCACTATGGGAGGAAGTAACACCCTGTGATATTAATGCTAGTCTCATACTGAGACATCACTATGGGAGGAAGTAACACCCTGTGATATTAATGCTGGTCTCACACTGAGACATCACTATGGGAGGAGGTAACACCCTGTGATATTAATGCTCGTCTCATACTGAGACAAAAATAATGTAAATAAGGACCAGGTTAGGCTATAGGTAGGCAAGTGATCGGCTGGGTTCAGGCCTGGGTATTTGTCATTTAAATATGTATTTTATATGTGTAATATGTATTTGAGTATTCAAAGCCTTCGGCGTAGAATCTGTCACAAACGAAGCACACCTGCTCAGTGGTGTCGACACGATCCCATTTGAAACAGAATGTTAGGATGTTATCTCTTCTACTACGACGTGGCTGCCGGACTCCTCCATTCTACTTTCTATTTTAAATTGCTGTCCTAGAACAGAAGGAGTAGCCTAGCCAGAGACAGCAGGCTCAGAAATACACTACTTCAAATCAAAACTGCATCTGTCACAGGCGTCGTAAACAACAGATGTGGACTAACATTGAAACGCTTCCTTACGGGCCCTTCCCAACAATGCAGAGAGAAAGAAAAACAGAGAAATAATAGAAAAGTAAAACACGTAATAATATTAATAATAATAAATGCACAATGAGTCGATGATAACTTGTCTATATACACGGGGTACCAGTACCTAGTAGATAATAACTTGGCTATATACACAGGGTACCAGTACCTAGTAGATGATAACTTGGCTATATACACAGGGTACCAGTACCTAGTCGATGATAACTTGTCTATATCCACGGGGTACCAGTACCTAGTCGATGATAACTTGTCTATATACACGGGGTACCAGTACCTAGTAGATGATAACTTGGCTATATACACGGGGTACCAGTACCTAGTCGATGATAACTTGGCTATATACACAGGGTACCAGTACCTAGTAGATGATAACTTGGCTATATACACAGGGTACCAGTACCTAGTCGATGATAACTTGTCTATATCCACGGGGTACCAGTACCTAGTCGATGATAACTTGTCTATATACACGGGGTACCAGTACCTAGTAGATAATAACTTGGCTATATACACGGGGTACCAGTACCTAGTCGATGATAACTTGGCTATATACACAGGGTACCAGTACCTAGTAGATGATAACTTGTCTATATATACGGGGTACCAGTACCTAGTCGATGATAACTTGGCTATATACACAGGGTACCAGTACCTAGTCGATGATAACTTGTCTATATCCACGGGGTACCAGTACCTAGTCGATGATAACTTGTCTATATCCACGGGGTACCAGTACCTAGTCGATGATAACTTGTCTATATACACGGGGTACCAGTACCTAGTAGATAATAACTTGGCTATATACACGGGGTACCAGTACCTAGTCGATGATAACTTGGCTATATACACAGGGTACCAGTACCTAGTAGATGATAACTTGTCTATATATACGGGGTACCAGTACCTAGTCGATGATAACTTGGCTATATACACAGGGTACCAGTACCTAGTCGATGATAACTTGTCTATATCCACGGGGTACCAGTACCTAGTCGATGATAACTTGTCTATATACACGGGGTACCAGTACCTAGTAGATAATAACTTGGCTATATACACGGGGTACCAGTACCTAGTAGATGATAACTTGTCTATATATACGGGGTACCAGTACCTAGTCGATGATAACTTGGCTATATACACAGGGTACCAGTACCTAGTAGATAATAACTTGTCTATATATACGGGGTACCAGTACCTAGTCGATGATAACTTGTATATATCCACGGGGTACCAGTACCTAGTCGAAGATAACTTGTCTATATACACGGGGTACCAGTACCTAGTAGATGATAACTTGTCTATATCCACGGGGTACCAGTACCTAGTAGATAATAACTTGTCTATATCCACGGGGTACCAGTACCTAGTAGATGATAACTTGTCTATATACACGGGGTACCAGTACCTAGTCGATGATAACTTGTCTATATCCACAGGGTACCAGTACCTAGTAGATGATAACTTGTCTATATACACGGGGTACCAGTACCTAGTCGATGATAACTTGGCTATATACACGGGGTACCAGTACCTAGTAGATAATAACTTGGCTATATACACGGGGTACCAGTACCTAGTAGATAATAACTTGGCTATATACACAGGGTACCAGTACCTAGTCGATGATAACTTGTCTATATACATGGGGTACCAGTACCTAGTAGATGATAACTTGTCTATATACACGGGGTACCAGTACCTAGTAGATAATAACTTGGCTATATACACGGGGTACCAGTACCTAGTCGATGATAACTTGTCTATATACACAGGGTACCAGTACCTAGTCGATGATAACTTGTCTATATACATGGGGTACCAGTACCTAGTAGATGATAACTTGTCTATATACACAGGGTACCAGTACCTAGTAGATAATAACTTGGCTATATACACGGGGTACCAGTACCTAGTCGATGATAACTTGTCTATATACGGGGTACCAGTACCTAGTCGATGATAACTTGTCTATATACACAGGGTACCAGTACCTAGTAGATGATAACTTGTCTATAACGGGGTACCAGTACCTAGTAGATGATAACTTGTCTATATACGGGGTACCAGTACCTAGTAGATAATAACTTGGCTATATACACAGGGTACCAGTACCTAATCGATAATAACTTGTCTATATCCACGGGGTACCAGTACTGAGTAGATGATAACTTGTCTATATACACGGGGTACCAGTACTGAGTAGATGATAACTTGTCTATATACGGGGTACACAATGTGCAGGGGTACGAGGTAATAACATGGCAATATACAGGGAGTACCAGTACTGAGTCAATGTGCAGGGGTACGAGGTAATAACGTGGCTATATACAGGGAGTACCAGTACTGAGTCAATGTGCTGGGGTACGAGGTAATAACAGGGCTATATACAGGGTACCAGTACTGAGTCAATGTGCAGGGGTACGAGGTAATAGAGGTAGATATGTACATATACAGGGCTTTCAGAAAGCATTCATACCTCTTGACTTTTCCCACATTTTGTTACGTTACAGCCTTATTCTAAAATTGATAAAACTGTTTATTTTTCCTTATCAATCTACACACAATACCCCACAATAACAAAGCAAAAACAGGTTTTCAGAAATGTTTGCTAATTTTTTGGAGTGCTGCAGAGATGGTGTTCCCATCTCCACAGAGGAACTCTGGAGCTCTGTCAGAGTGACCATCGGGTTCTTGGTCACCTCCCTGACCAAGGCCCGTCTTCCCAAATTGCTCAGTTTGGCCTGGAGGCCAGCTCTGGCAAGAGTCTTGGTAGTTCCAAACTTCTTCCATTTAAGAATGATGGAGGCCACTGTGTTTTTGGGGACTTTAAATGCTGCATACATTTTTTCGTACCCTTCCCCAGATCTGTGCCTCGACACAATCCTGTCTTGGAGCTCTACGGACATTTCCTTCCACCTAATGGCTTGTTTTTGCTCTGACTTGCACTGTCAACTGTGGGACCTTAAATAGACAGGTGTGTGTCTTTCCAAATCATGTCCAATCAATTTAATTTACAACAGGTGGCCTCTAATCAAGTTGTAGAAACATCTCAAGGATGATAAAATGGAAACAGGATGCACCTGAGCTCAATTTTGATTCTCATAGTAAAGGGTCTGAATACTTATGTAAATAAGGTATTTTTTAATTTAATTGTGTTTTTGCTTTGTCATTATGGGGATTGTGTGTAGATTGATGAGGAAAAATAAATAATTTTATCAATTTTAGAATAAGTAGCAGAAGCAACAATAGCAACAACAGTAACAGTAGCAGTAGTAGTAACTGTAGTAGTAGTAGCAGTAACAGTAGTAGTAGCAGTAGCCATAGTAGTAACTGTTGTAGTAGTAGCAGTAGCAGTAGCAGTAGTAGTAGTAACAGTAACAGTAACAGTAACAGTAACAGTAGTGTCAGGATTTGGCCAGGGTTGTTCCGGGTTTTGGTCACTAGATGCCCCCATTGTGCTTTTTGACCTTATGTTTTTTCCCTTGTTCCCCATTATTATTTGCACCTGTACCTCGTTTCCCCTGATTGTATTTAAACCCTTAGTTTCCCTCAGTTCTGTGCTCTGTGTTTGTATGTTAGCACCCAGCCCTAGTGTTCTGTGTTTTCCTGTCGATTCCGGTGGACGCTCTGCAGTAGCAGTAGCAGTAGCAGTAGCAGTAGCAGTAGCAGTAGCAACAGTAACAGTAGCAGTAGCAACAGTAGCAGTAGCAGTAGCAGTAGCAGTAACAGTAGCAGTAGTAGTAGCAGTAGTAACAGTAGCAGTAGTAGTAGCAGCAGTAACAGTAACAGTAGCAGTAGCAGTAACAGTAGCAGTAACAGTAACCGTAGCAGTAGTAGTAGTAACAGTAGTAGTAACAGTAGTAGTAACAGTAGTAGTAACAGTAGCAGTAGTAGTAACAGTAGCAGTAGTAGTAACAGTAACAGTAACAGTAGCAGTAGCAGTAGCAGTAGCAGTAGCAGTAACAGTAGCAGTAACAGTAACAGTAGCAGTAACAGTAGCAGTAGTAGTAACAGTAGTAGTAACAGTAGCAGTAGCAGTAGCAGTAACAGTAACAGTACCAGTAGCAGTAACAGTAGCAGTAACAGTAGTAGTAACAGTAGCAGTAACAGTAAAAGTAACAGTAGCAGTAGCAGTAACAGTAGCAGTAACAGTAGCAGTAGGAGTAGCAGTAGCAGTAACAGTAACAGTAGCAGTAACAGTAGCAGTAACAGTAGCAGTAACAGTAGCAGTAACAGTAGCAGTAGTAACAGTAACAGTAGTAGTAGCAGTAGCAGTAACAGTAGCAGTAACAGTAGTAGTAGTAGTAACAGTAACAGTAACAGTAGCAGTAACAGTAGCAGTAACAGTAGCAGTAGTAACAGTAGTAGTAACAGTAGCAGTAACAGTAGCAGTAACAGTAGCAGTAACAGTAACAGTAACAGTAGCAGTAACAGTAAGTAACAGTAGAGTAACAGAGGCAGTAGCAGTAACCAGCAGTAAGGTAACAGTAGCAGTAACAGTAGCAGTAACAGTAGCAGTAACAGTAGCAGTAACAGTAACAGTAAGGTAGCAGTAACAATGAGTAAAGTAGTAACAGTAACAGTAACAGTAACCAGCAGTAGCAGATAGCAGTACCAATGAGTAACAGTAGTAGTAACAGTAGCAGTAAGCAGTAGCAGTAGCAGTAACAGTAGCAGTAACAGTAACAGTAGCAGTAACAGTAGCAGTAACAGTAGCAGTAACAGTAACAGTAACAGTAACAGTAGCAGTAGCAGTAACAGTAGCAGTACCAGTAACAGTAACAGTAACAGTAGTAGTAACAGTAGCAGTAGCAGTAGCAGTAGCAGTAACAGTAGCAGTAACAGTAGCAGTAACAGTAACAGTAACAGTAGCAGTAACAGTAGCAGTAACAGTAGCAGTAACAGTAACAGTAACAGTAGCAGTAGCAGTAACAGTAGCAGTACCAGTAACAGTAACAGTAACAGTAGTAGTAACAGTAGCAGTAGCAGTAGCAGTAGCAGTAACAGTAGCAGTAACAGTAGCAGTAACAGTAACAGTAGCAGTAACAGTAACAGTAACAGTACCAGAGCAAGCAGTAAGGAGTAGTAACAGTAGGCAAGTAACAGTAAGTAACAGTAGCAGTAAAGTAGCAGTAACAGTAGCAGTAAAGTAACAGTAAGGTAGCAGTAGCAGTAACAGTAGCAGTACCAGCAGCAGTAACAGTCAGTAACAGTAGCAGTAACAGTAGCAGTAACAGTAGCAGTAACAGTAACAGTAGCAGTAACAGTAGCAGTAACAGTAGTAGTAACAGTAGTAGTAGCAGTAACAGTAACAGTAACAGTAACAGTAACAGTAGCAGTAGTAGCAGTAACAGTAGCAGTAAATAGTAGGCAGTAACAGTAACAGTAAGGAGTAAATAACAGTAGCAGTGAGAAGTAACAGTAGCAGTAACAGCAGTAGTAACAGCCAGGATAAAGTAACAGTAACAGTAACAGAGTAGCAGTAACAGTAAGGTAACAGTAACCAGCAGTAACAGTAGCAGCAGTAACAGTAGTAGTAACAGTAGTAGTAAAGTAACAGTAGCAGTAACAGTAACAGTAGCAGTAACAGTAGAGTAACAGTAGCAGTAACAGTAGTAGTAACAAGTAGTAACAGTAACAGTAACAGTAGCAGTAACCAGCAGTAACAGTAGAGTAAAGCAGTAACAGTAGTAGTAACAGTAGTAGTAACAGTAACAGTAGCAGTAACAGTAACAGTAACAGTAACAGTAGCAGATAAGTAACAAGTGTAAGTAAAGTAAGAGTAACAGCGTAGTAACAGTAGAGTAAGTAGTAGTAACAGTAGTAGTAACAGTAAAGTAACAGTAGCAGTAACAGTAACAGTAACAGTAACAGAGGATAATAGCAGTAAATGAGTAAATAGAGGTAGTAACGGTAAGTAACAGAGGATAAAGCAGTAAATGAGTAACAGTAGCAGTAACAGTAGTAGTAGTAGTAACAGTAACAGGAGTAAGTAACAGTGAGTAAATAGAGTAGTAGTAACAGTAACAGTAGCAGCCAGTAGAGTAACAGTAACAGTAAGTAGAGTAACAGTAGCAGTAACAGTAGTAGTAACCAGTAACAGAGTAGCAGTAACATCAACAGTAGAATAGAGTAACAGTAGTAGCCAGCAGAGTAGATAGTAACAGTAGTAGTAACAGTAGTAGTAGTAGTAACAGTAACAGTAACAGTAGCAGTAACAGCAATAGAGTAACATAGAGTAACAGTAGTAGTAACAGTAGCCAGTATAGTAACAGTAACGGTAACAGTAGAGTAACAGTAACAGTAACAGTAACAGTAACAGTAGCAGTAGCAGTAGCAGTAACAGTAGCAGTAACAGTAGTGGTGGTGGTGTAACAGTAGCAGTAGTAGTAAGTAAAGTAACAGTAGCAGTAGCAGTAACATAGCAGTAACAGTAACAGTAACGGTGGCAGCAGCAGTAGCAGTAGCAGTAACAGTAGCAGTAACAGTAGTAGTAGTAGTAACGGTAACAGTAGCAGTGTAGCAGTAGTAACAGTAACAGTAGCAGTAGCAGTAACAGCAAAGTAACAGTAACAGTAGCAGTAACAGTAGTAGTAGTAGCAGTAGTAGTAACAGTAGCAGAAGCAGTAACAGTAACAGTAACAGTGGCAGTAACAGTAGCAGTAACAAGTAGTAACAGTAGCAGTAGTAGTAACAGTGGTAGTAACAGTAGCAGTAGCAGTAAGGCAGCAGTAGTAGTAGCAGTAACAGTAGTAGTAACAGTAGCAGGTAGTGAGTAACAGTAAGGTAGCAAGTAGTAGTTAACAGTAACAAAGTAGTAGTATAGTAACAGTAAGGTAACATAGCGCAGTACAGAGTAGTAACAGTAAAGTAGCAGTAACAGTAGCAGTAACAACAGTAACAGTAGTAGTAGTAACAGTAACAGTAACAGTAGCAGTAGTAGTAACAGTAGTAGTAACAGTAGCAGTAACAGTAACAGTAACAGTAGTAGTAACAGTAACAGTAGCAGTAACAGTAGTAGTAGTAACAGTAACAGTAACAGTAGCAGTAGTAGTAACAGTAGTAGTAACAGTAGCAGTAACAGTAACAGTAGCAGTAACAGTAACAGTAACAGTAGCAGTAGTAGTAACAGTAACAGTAACAGTAGCAGTAGTAGTAGTAGTAACAGTAACAGTAGCAGTAACAGTAGCAGTAACAGTAGCAGTAACAGTAGTAGTAGTAACAGTAACAGTAACAGTAGCAGTAGTAGTAACAGTAGTAGTAGTAGTAACAGTAACAGTAACAGAGTAGTAGTAACAGTAACAGTAGCAGTAACAGTAGTAGTAGTAACAGTAACAGTAACAGTACAGTAGTAGTAACAGAGTAGTAACAGTAGCAGTAACAGTAACAGTAGCAGAGTAACAGTAACAGTAACAGTAGCAGTAACAGTAGCAGTAACAGAGCAGTAACAGTAACAGTAACAGTAGCAGTAGTAGTAACAGTAGCAGCAGTAACAGTAACAGTAACAGTTGCAGTAACAGTAACAGTAGTAGTAACAGTAACAGTAACAGTAACAGTAGCAGTAGTAGTAACAGTAGCAGCAGTAACAGTAACAGTAACAGTTGAAGTAACAGTAACAGTAGTAGTAGTAGTAACAGTAACAGTAACAGTAGCAGTCACAGTAGCAGCAGTAACAGTAACAGTAACAGTAGCAGTAACAGTAACAGTAACAGTAGCAGTAGTAGTAACAGTAGCAGTAACAGTAACAGTAACAGTAACAGTAACAGTAGCAGTAGTAGTAGTAGTAACAGTAACAGTAGCAGTAGTAGTAGTAACAGTAACAGTAGTAGTAGTAGTAACAGTAACAGTAACAGTAACAGTAACAGTAGCAGTAGTAGTAGTAGTAACAGTAACAGTAACAGTAGTAGTAGTAGTAACAGTAACAGTAACAGTAGTAGTAGTAGTAACAGTAGTGTCATGACTGTCCTGATCAGGTCAGGTTACAGGAGACCACAACCCTACAGATTATCTCTCAACCCCAACAGAGGAGGAGAGATCTAGGGATCTGAAGATGTGGGGGTTTTATGACCCCTCATGCCCCTGGTAAATCTCAGGCCACAGACACATTCCTTTGTCCTGTTACTATGGAGAACCAGCCTCAGAACATTAAACATGAAATAAATGGACTTTGGAACAATGGTTTCCGTCAGCCACAATGGTGGTCATGACAATAGAATGTGAATATGAAAATGTGTCATTTTTGTTTTTTTATTAAAGGTTAATAGATGACGTTATTACGAAAACATTGTAATGTGAAGAGTTTTCCTAATATATGTTTGATGTTTATACATTGTACGTTGTGTAGAAAATATCCAAATCAAAGTGAATGTTTTGGGGGAAATGAAATGTTAAGTTAGTTGTCTAAAATTGGATTTGAATAACATCTAGACCTTACCTCATTAACTGGGTACGCCCAGAGAATTGCCCTAAAGGCGGTTACGCCCACTTCTGACCCAAGGGTATAAAACCTGTGAGTATAGAATTTACAGGAGGACTACGTGACCCCAGCTGCAGCAAGGTCTAAAAAGTCAACGAACCCAGAACACAACGCAAGTTTGAGGACAAAGAAATCCTTTTCTACCCAAGCTACGGATGAGTAGCTGTGTCTAAGCGGGTGAATTCAAGTCTAACCACCTAGCCTCCATCACCCATCGAATCGCGGTATCTAAAGGGTTTCATTCCTATGCTGTGAGCTCTGAACTACAGAGCTGTCTGTCCTCAGAAGAGACCTTCCAGAGCAAAGGGTGAGGGAACAGACTCCTAAACCAAAAGGACACTGACAACGGGAGGACTCTCAGAGAGGTGCGTCGGAGTAGTGCGTCATCGAACAGCTGAAGGCCTACGCAGAGAATCCTCGGAGATCATCCCCACGTAATTACATCATTAAATTCTGACCCATAAGAGCGGCAGTTTGGGGCAAGGCTAGGGTTAGAATAGCACAGCTGACAAATTCACCCAAATGTATATCTCTCTTGTGTACTTTCTGTTTTCACTCTCTATTGAAATCCCCATCGTGGGTAACATGCGCCATAGTGTGTTGGCCCGTTATACTAAGTTCTCATCAATAGCCTATAATGTGTTTTGTCTATGTGTATCTTTTATCATCACTTTAGCTTTTTAGTAAATAAATATTCAACTAAGATTGGTGTGGTACAAACTCATTGGTGAGACCCGGGTCCGTGCAGATTCACAGGCTATACGACGTTCAGAACGAGATTGGTAACTGGTTAAATTAGAGGCTGTTGTAAAATCGATATTCTGATATTCTTTGAGTTAATTTGGGACATAGAAACTCAATAAAAACTAGTTTTCCCATGGTGCCCCAGGTTAATGAGTTAATAATTGCTTGACTCAGTTAATCACACAATTAGAAACTTTAATCATTCGATGAACAACAGTCGTCACATTAACTAATACAACGTCACGTCAGTAGCAGTAGCAATAACAGTAGTAGTAATAGTAGCAAAAAAAATAGTAGTAATAGTAGCAATAACAGTAGTAGTAATAGTAGCAATAACAATAGTGGTAATAGTAGCAATAACAGTAGTAGTAGCAGTAACTGTAGTAGTAATAGTAGCCGTAGTTGCAGTAGCAGTAACAATAGCAGTAGCAGTAGTAGTAGTAGTAGCAGTAACAGTAGCAATAACAGTAGTAGTAACACTAGTAGTAGTAGTAACAGTAACAGTAGCAGTAGTAGTAACAGTAGTAGTAGTAGTAGTAGTAACAGTAGCAATAACAGTAGTAGTAGCAGCAGTAGTAACAGTAGCAGTAACTAGTAACAGTATCAGTACTAGTAGTAGTAACAGTAACAGTGCAGTAGTAGTAACAGCAATAACAGTAACAGCTGCAGTAGGTAACAGCAGCAGCAGCAGTAGTAGTAGTAGTAGTAGTAGTAGCAGTAGTAGCAGTGCAGTAGTAGTAGTAGTAGTAACAGTAGTGTGTAACAGTGCAGGTAGCGGTGGTAGCAGTAGCAGTAACAGTAACAGTAACAGTAGTAGTAGGTAACAGTAGCTGCAGTATGTGTGTAGCAGTAGCAGTAGAGTAACCAGGCGCAGCAGTGTAGCAGCGGTAGTAGTAGTGTAGTAGTAGTAGCAGTAGCAGTAGTAGCAGTAGCAGTAACAGTAGTACCGCTGTAGTGGTAGCAGTAACAGTGATGTGTGTAACGGTAGAGCAGTAGCAGTAGCCAGGTAGCAGCTGGTAACAGTAACAGTAGATGTAGTAGCAGTAGCAGTAGAGGTAGCACCCAGGTAGCAGCAGTAGTAGTAGCAGTAGTAGCAGTAGCAGTAGTAGCAGTAGCAGTAACAGTAGTAGTAGCAGCAGCAGCAGTAGCATATGTGATGAGTCAAAAAAGCTTGAAATGCCTTGCCGTCAGTAGCAAAGCAGTTGCCATACCAAGCGATGATGCTGCCAGTCAAGATGCTCTCCATGGTGCAGCTGAATAACTTTACAAGGATCTAAAGGCCAAATCTTTTAAGCCTCCTGAGGAGAAGAGGTATTGTAGTGCCCTCTTTACGACTGTGTTGGTGTGTTTGGACCATGATAGATCCTTAGAGATGTGGACACCAAGGAACTTGAAGCTCTCGACCTGCTCCACTCAAGCCCCGTTGATGTGAATGGGGCGTGTTCGGCCTTCCTTTTCCTGTAGTCCACGATCAGCTCCTTTGTCTTGCTGATGTTGAGGGAGAGGTTGTTGTCCTGGCACCACACTGCCAGGTCTCTGACCTCCTCCCTTTTGGCAGTCTCATCGTCGTCAGTGATCACCGTTGTGTCGACGGCAAACTTAATGATGGTGTTGGAGTGGTGCACAGGCACGCAGTTGTAGGAAAACAAGGAGTACAAGAGGGGACTAAGCAGTGAAGGCACTTGCCTGCTGGTCAGCGCATGCTTTGAGTACGCGTCCTGGTAATGCGTTAAAGGTCTTACATCGGCTACGGAGAGCGCGATCAAACAGTTGTCTGGAACAGCTGGTGCTCTCACGCATGGTTCAGTGTTGCTTGCTTTGAAGCGTGTAGCTCAGTTGGTAGAGCATGGTGCCTGCAACGCCAAGATTGTAGGTTAGATTCCCACAGGGGACCCGTATGTAAAAAAGTATGAAAATGTATACACTCACTACTGTAAGTCACTCTGGATAAGAGTGTCTGATAAAAGACTAAAATTGAAGGCATTTAGCTCGTCTGGTTGGCTCGCGCACTGGGCAGCTCGTGGCTGGGTATCCCTTTGTAACCCGTGATAGTGTGCCAGCCCTGCCACATGCAAAGAGTATCAGAGCCGGTGTAGTAGGATTCAATCTTAGTCCTGTATTGACCTTTTGCCCGTTTGAATGTTTGTCGGATATAGCGGGATTTCTTCTTTTTCTTTCCTTGAAACCGGCAGCTCTAGCCTTTAGCTCAGTGCGGATGCTGCCCATAATCCATGGCTTCTGGTTGGGATATGTACGAACGGTCACTGTGGGGACGACGTCATCGAGGCACTTATTAATTGAAGTCAGTGACTGATCTGGTGTACTCCTCAATGCCATCAGATGCATCCCGGAACATATTCCAGTATGTGCTTGCGAAACAGTCCTGTAGTTGAGCATCCACTTCATCGGGCCACTTCCATATTGAGCACGTCACTGGTACTCCCTGTTTGAGTTGATACGATTGTCTCGAACAGAGTTCGTCCAGTTTATTCTCCAGTGACATTCGCCAATAGAACACAGGGTGTAGATGTTTCATTCACCCGCAGTCGTAGTTTCATCAGTGAACCTGCTCGTCGGCCTCTATTTCGCCGTCTCTTCCTCTTCCCGAGTGTCGGGGATTAGGACCTGGTCCCGGGGGTGAGCAGTATGTCCTGCGCTGCCGACTCACTGAAGGAGAAATCTTCATCCAAAATGGAGGTTAGTGATAGCTGTTCTGATGTTGAGAAGCTCTTTTTTCGGGTCATAGGAAACAATGGCGGAAACAATATGTACAAAAAAAATGGTTAAAATCAGCTCAGAAAATGGGTCAGGAGGCCATAAAATGTCTGCTGTCCCTTCCAGCACCACCTTATTTATTAGCTATCTCTCAATGATACTACTGATATAAAAAATAACTATAAAACAAGAATTTAAAATAAGCTTTTTGTACAGTAGTGCATGGGTTTACAGGGACATATCCTTCTCTCCCTGAAATTGGGGACACCTGGTATTGGCTGCAGTGCAGTAAATATATGGGCTGCCAGCACTCCACCCTCCTCCAACCGTCTATCACGGTCCAGCACTGCCGTCCCCTGCCCACAACAGCTAGCCACAGTGACAGTACTCAATCTATCTAACTACATGGAGAAAACCTGGCAATCCAAAACGTGGGTGGGAGCCAGTAGGGAGTTCCCTGTGTGTGTGTGTGTGTGTGTGTGTGTGTGTGTGTGTGTGTGTGTGTGTGTGTGTGTGTGTGTGTGTGTGTGTGTGTGTGTGTGTGTGTGTGTGTGTGTGTGTGTGTGTGTGTGTGTGTGTGTGTGTGTAATGTGTGTGTGTGTGTGTGCGCTGTGTGTGTGTGTGATGTGTGTGCGTGTGCGTGAGCGTGTGCGTGTGTGTGTCCGTGTGTGTGTGTGTGTGTGTGTGTGTGTGTGTGTGTGTGCGTGCGTGTGATGTGTGTGTGTGCGTGCGTGCGTGCGTGGTTGTGTGTGTGTGTGTGTGTGTGCGTGTGCGTGTGTTTGGTGCGTGCTGTGTCTGTGTGTGTGTAATCATTGAGTGTGTATCCAGACAGGTGTGTGTGTGTGTGTGTGTGTGTGTGCGTGTGCGTGCGTATCCGTGTGTGTGTTGTGTGTGTGTGTATGCTGTGCCTGACTGAGTGGGAGATACCCTAAGCCCTGCAAGTATCCAGCCAGGATAATCATTGAGAATAGAGGAGTATCCAGCCAGGATAATCAATGAGAATAGAGGAGTATCCAGAGAGGATAATCAATGAGAATAGAGGAGTATCCAGAGAGGATAATCAATGAGAATAGAGGAGTATCCAGAGAGGATAATCAATGAGAATAGAGGAGTATCCAGAAAAGATAGCTACACCCAGGAATAAAGTGAGTAAAGTGATAGGGAAACATCTCCTGACAGCGTAATACACTTGCACGCAGGGATAATCAGCACACACACACGCTGCAAAGGTATGTTAAGAATCAGGATAATTGAGAGAGGGTTGGGATTAGAATGAGGACTTTCCCTGATCTCATAACAACAAATGATACACACACAGGACACACACACACACACACACACAGACAATACCCCAATGCTGACTTGGGTAGTTCCCTGGTGTTCCATATAACATACAGCGATACATCACACTTTCCGTCAATGAGAATATCAATCCCAGACATGGCAGAGCACATAACTAGGCCTGTTTCTAAAACAAAGGAATACACCTGTTAGAAAGAGGAGAGAAAAGAGGCGTTTTTCAGGATGTATATAAAACGGATGTGGATGGCTAGTTTAACCATAAAGGTCAGCCCGTTCCAAGAAAAGGCAAAGCACATAACTGTTTATGTTATGTTTCTAAAACAAAGGTTTACACCTGTTAGAAAGAAAACAAAGACATGTGGCAAAGCACAATTTAAAAACATAAATAAAGGTCTATATACAGTGCCTTGAGAAAGATTCGGACCCCTTGAACTTTACACCTTTTGCCATATTTCAGGCTTCAAACATAAAGATATAAAACTGTATGTTTTTTGTGAAGAATCAACAACAAGTGGGACACAATCATGAAGTGGAGTTCGACATTTAGATATTTCAAACTCTTTTAACAAATCAAAAACTGAAAAATTGGGGTCAAAATTATTCAGCCCCTTTACTTTGAGTGCAGCAAACTCTCTCCAGAAGTTCAGTGAGGATCTCTGAATGATTCAATGTTGACCTAAATGACTAATGATGATAAATACAATCCACCTGTGTGTAATCAAGTCTCCGTAAAAATTCACCTGCACAGTGATAGTCTCAGAGGTCCGTTAATAGCGCAGAGAGCATCATGAAGAACAAGGAACACACCAGGCAGGTCCGAGATACTGTTGTGAAGAAGTGTAATGAGGATACAAAAAGATTTCCCAGCTTTAAACAATATTATATATTGGTAACAATAATATAAATATTGAAATGGAAGGAGTATCAGACCAGCAAATCCCAAGACCTGGCGTCCCTCTAAACTTTTAGCTCATACAATGAGAAGACTAATCAGAGATGCAGCCAAGAGGCCCATGATCACTCTGAATGAACTGCAGAGATCTACAGCTGAGGAGACTCTGTCCATAGGACAAACAATCAGTCGTATATTGCACAAATCTGGCCTTTATGGAAGGTGGCAAGTTAAGAAAGCGCATTTCTTAAAGATATCCATAAAAATGTCATTTAAGTTTGCCACTCTCTGTAAAGCCACCTGGGAGACACACAAACCAAACATGTGGAAGAAGGTGCTCTGGTCAGATGAAACCAAAATTGAACTTTTTGGTAATGCAAAAGGAGCGTAAAACCCAGCTCATCACCCTGAACACACCATCCCGCTGTCAAACATGGTGGTGGCAGCATCATGGTTTGGGCCTGCTTTTGTAATGAGGGACAGGGAAGATGGTTGAAATTGTAATTGGAACCCATGGTTGGAGCCAAATACAGGAACATTCTGGAAGAAAACCTGATGGAGTCTGCAAAAGACCTGAGACTGGGTCGGAGATTTGTCTTCCAACAAGACAATGATCCAAAACATAAAGCAAAATCTACAATGGAATGGTTCAAAAATAAACATATCCAGGTGTTAGGTCAAAGTCCAGACCTGATTCCAATCGAGAATCTGTGGAAAGAACTGAAAACTGCTGTTCACAAATGCTCTCCATCCAACCTCACTGAGCTTGATGTGTGTTTGCAAGGAGGAATGGGAAAACATTACCCCAGGCGCTTACAGCTGTGATCGCAGCAGGCGGTGGCGTGTACAAAGTATTAACTTAAGGGGGCTGAATAATTTTGCACGCCCAATTTTTCAGTTTTTGATTTGGTTTGAAATATCCAATAAATGTGTTCCACTTCATGATTGTGTCCCACTTGTTGTCGAGCAAATAAATACAGTTTTATATCTTTATGTTTGAAGCCTGAAATGTGGTCTGTTGTGTTCAATGAGGGGCCGAATACTTTCGCAAGGCACTGTATGTAGCCTACACTGGTCAAATGCAGGTTGAGTGCTGGTAAGGGTTAAGAAAGGAGATTTAGGATTAGAGTTACAAAGGAGCACCCAGGCGCTGCACATCTGATGTGTGGAGGATGGTTGTTCCAGACTTAACACATTTCCTTTGTCAGAAGCACCCACGGCTGGTTGTGTCAGACATAAGACATCTCCTCAATGGTCTAGATGTTTTAAGCTCACATCTTAATATGCCTCTTAAGATGTAAATGAAGCAGAGAGAGAGAGAGAGAGACAGAGAGAGAGAGAGAGAGAGAGAGAGAGCTGCTGGTCTGAGACAGAGAGAGACAGCGCTGCTGGTCTGATGTGTGTAAGAGAGACAGGAGAGCTGGACAGAGTGAGAGAGAAAGAGCTGAGACAGATGAGAGGAGACACCCAGGCGCTGCTGAGTCTGATGTGAGTAATGAGAGAGACAGGCGCTGCTGGTCTGATGTGTAAGAGAGGTCAGAGAGAGACAGAGAGAGACAGAGAGAGAGACAGGGACAGAGCTGTTGGTCTGATGTGTGTAAGAGAGAGTAATGAGGAGCACACAGGCGAGAGACAGAGAGAGAGACAGAGAGAGAGAGTGATGAGGAGCACCCAGGCGAGCTGGTCTGGTCTGCTGGATGTGTGTAATGAGGAGCAGAGAGGCGCTGCTGGAGATGTGTGTAATGAGGAGCACCCAGGCGCTGGGTCTGTGATGTGTGGAGGAGCCCCAGGCGCTGTGGTTTGTTCATCAATAATACATGTTTCATTCAGAATCAATTAGACCACAACACACATTTGGCATGATTAACAGTCTGGCAACACTGTTGGTTCAGCTAATGCATCCCTACATCAAACAAAACTAGGCAAATTAAGATATCTATCTGGTAATGAGGAAAGGGGATGTTTATCTGGTCGAAATGTCCTTATTATTTCTAGCAAAGCAGGAGTCTGATGTGGATCCAAACCCAAAGGCCATCACAATGAACCCCAGGCGCTGCTGGTCTGTGAATGTTCAGGTCTGATGTGTGTATCATCTTGGTCAAATGTGATGTTAACAAACCCAGGTCTATTTATCTTTTTTTTTAAAGACCTGAATATAGTCTGGTTTTCATGCTGTCCACTAATGAGGTAGCACCCACTCTCTGTAACCAGGGCCTGTAATCTGGTTGAAATGACAAATCAGGAGCACCCAGGTGGTCTGATGTATATAAACAGTACAGGAACTGTATCATACACCCAGCGTATGGATCACATGTGTGTACTAAGCACCCAGGAACTCTGGTCTGTGATGTGTGTAATATCCGACCCATTGGATGTAGTGACCATCATATAGTGGCCTAAATGAAGGATATCAGGTTTTCTAGTGATTCCTATGTTGAAGATGTAAAAAGGAGCACCCATATATGCTGGTCTGATGTGTGTAATGAGGAGCACCCAGGCGCTGCTTGTCTGATGTGTGTAATGAGGAGCACCCAGGCGCTGCTGGTCTGATGTGTGTAATGAGGAGCACCCAGGCGCTGCTGGTCTGATGTGTGTAATGAGGAGCACCCAGGCGCTGCTGGTCTGTGATGTGTGTAATGAGGAGCACCCAGGCGCTGCACTTGATGCATTTATGATATTGTTTTTTCCAATTATTGATTACGAAACTGACTGTTAGAACTGTTAAGGCTCCGTAGATTGATAGGGAATTGACTGAAAAGCTGTATGGTTGAGAGAAATTAAGCAATAGGAGTGGCTAATAAGTCTGGCTGCACATCTGATTGGCTGACGTATTGTAAAATTGAGAAATTATGTGACTAAACCGATGAAAAAGTAGGAAGAAATTGTATTATGAAACCAAGATAATGTATATAAAGAATGATGGGGAAAATAAGTTTTGGAGTTCTTTAAATTAAATTATGGGCAGAAACAACCTTTAGATGTTGCTCATTACTTTAATGACTATTTAATTTGCAAAATGGACAAACTCAGGCATGAAATGCCAACATCAAACAGTGAGCCATCATATTCATGCATAACAGACCTAACAATGAAAGAAAAGCATTGCAATTTAGAGTTTTGTAAAGTTAGTGTGGGTGAGGTGGGAAAAAATGTCGTTGTCCATCGATAATGAGAAACCACCTGGTAGTGACAACCTAGATGGAAAGTTACTGAGGATATGGTAGTGGACTATATTGCCTCTCCTGTATTTTTATTCCATACAGGCTTTCTTCTTTTCACTCTGTCATTCAGGTTAATTCATGGAGTAACTACAATGTTGATACATTCTCATTAAACTCTGTAACTGTTTTAAAGTCACCACTGGCCTCATGGTGAAATCCCTGAGCGGTTTCTTTCCTCTCCGGCAACTGAGTTAGGAAGAACACCTGTATCTTTGTAGTGACTGGGTGTATTGATTAATTTTACCCATCTACCAATAGGTAACCTTTGCGAGAAATTGGAAAACCTCCCTGGTCTTTGTGGTTGAATCTGTTTTTGAAATGCACTGCTCAACTGAGGGACCTTACAGATAATTGTATGTGTGGGGTACAGATGTGAGGTGGTCATTAAAAAATCATGTTAAACACTAGTGTTGCACACAGAGTGAGTCCATGACACTTATTATGTGACTTGTGAAGCAAATTGAACTTATTCATTTGCCATAACAAAGAGGCTGAATATGAACTTATTGACTCAAGACATTTCAGCTTTTCATTTTTAATTGAATTGGTAAACATTTCTAAAAACAAACATAATTCCACTTTGACATTGTGGGGTATTGTGTATAGGGCCAATAACACATAATATCAATTTAATCCATTTAAAATGCAGGCTGAAAACCTTCTGAAGAGCCTGATTAGACTTGAAAGCACTTCTTTGGGTGTTGGAAAGTTTAAACTAAGGCTGCGTTTACACATGCAGCTCAATTCTGATATTTAAGGGTCAGAAAAGATCAATTAGTGGAATAAGATCAGAATTGGACTGCCTGTGTAAACGCAGCCTAAAAAAAGCTATCAATACATCGCACCGAAATGTGGATCTAGCATTCGCGCGATTCTACACGTTAAAATCGGTGCGCACTCAGTTCACAATTTACTTCCAGAGGTGCTGAGTGCTCTCGGCCACCTGAACGCTACTGGTGTGTCTGCGCCCTACATGCAGGAGATCTTAATAACATCATGCATCTCTTGACCTTGTTTAAACCTCCAGCGACTATGTGTTGACGTGCCAAGCAGTTTGACCAGCTCCAGTCCATCAGCATTAGCTGTATAACCATATAGGCCACTATCAGTTGATAGTGACTGGTGGTCCCCCAGAATATGAAAATATACTCGACATCCTCAATGCCATCCTCAGTTTTCCCGCTCATATAGGAGTAATAAAAGCCTAGTTCATACATTTTGTCAGAAATAAAAGGTTCATTTAAATAAAATAATCGCTCAATTTATCAGGGGGTGCTGCAGAACCCTCCGCACCCCTTGTTCCCGCGGCTATGTCAACCGCAAATCTATATAATATATATTTTTTTATAAACAACTTGCAACCCCCTTTGTACAGCCTTTATGAAGTCTAACTTAATGTAAAGTGTAACACTATAGCACAGACCTATCGGGGAGATGATGATGCATACGCTATATTAGGGTTTGCCATGATGTGTCATACTAATTAGAGCTTTCAGGAGGAGCGCTAAGCCACGAGGTCATGATGATGATGCAATGTTTTGAAGGCTTATTGATTCAAGTAAACCTAGTAGTAACTAAGCAACCAATTTGTTCTGTCGTACCTTTGCCATTTGCTTTCTTTGAGGCATTATTTTGGCTCAATTTGACCTCTCTTTTTTAAGTTTACACAGGCAGCCCAATTTTGATCTTTTGCCACTAATGTGTCTTCTGACAAATCAGATCAGATCAGATCTTTTGACCATAATTGGGCATAAGATCCTAATTGGGCTGCCTGTGCAAACCCAGTCATAGAGGTTTCAGTCTTGACTATTAGGAGAACCCCTACATGAGATCAAAAGGTTATGTTTTGGTGGTCCTGTGTAGCTGAGTTGGTAATGTTTTGGTGGTCCTGTGGAACTGAGTTTGTAATGTTTTGCTGGTCCTGTGTGGCTGAGTTGGTAATGTTTTGGTGGTCCTGTGGAACTGAGTTTGTAATGTTTTGCTGGTCCTGTGTGGCTGAGTTGGTAATGTTTTGCTGGTCCTGTCGTGTGTTCGAATTCCGTTGGGGTCGCCATACTAAAATGTATGCATGGGACTACTGTTTTTCACGTTGGATAAAAGTGTCTCCTAAATGGCATCATTGTTACTTCATTATAATGATTCATAGATTACAACGATTCCTGCTTGATTTGTTTTGTCAAATATTTACCATTTGCTTTCTTTAAGGTTTTATTCTGTCTCTCTTGTCTCAATGCATGTAGCAGTGCAGTCAGACCACGATTGCTAGTATCTGCCACACGAGGAGAAAAGAAGCTAGAGTACCAGTCCGTGTGGTACGGATTACATGCTAACGGTCTGAAAATAATAATAACAACATCAGCAGGCTAAATCCTCTCAAGCATGTGTGTTTCGAACAGGGGTGTCAAACCAATGCTCCTAGAGGAAGGCTGCATTTCATCCTTCTGTCTGATGTGGTACTCCTGGAGCTCATTTGATAAATCATGGTGCTTGCAATGACAGGATAGTGTGTTTGCTTGTTTCCCAGGACCAGCAGTAAGTAAACATGTTACACACGCCTGGGCCCGTAAGTGGCTTTGGATAAAAAGCGTCTGCTCAATGGCATATATTATACTGATGATTCTGTCTGAGAGTTGTGGGTGCACGTGGACAGACCTTGTAGGGAGGGTCTGGGTGGGTGTTTTTGTTGATTTGAATAAAGAACAATCGCCCTGAGTGTAAATGCACAGTCTAAAGGCACAGAGACTGTAAGCAGCCGGCCCTGTTTTATCTTCGGCCTGACCGCGGAGATTCTGAGGACCAGGATGGAACGGTTCAGTCCCAGTTGGACTGTTTGGCCCACATGGACTGGAGCGGATCGTCACGCCCTGGTCGAGGTATTTTGGGCTTATCTTCATTTACATTTACATTTTACATTTAAGTCATTTGGCAGACGCTCTTATCCAGAGCGACTTACAAATTGGTGAATTCACCTTATGACATCCAGTGGAACAGCCACTTTACAATAGTGCATCTAAATCATTTAAGGGGGGGGGGTGAGAAGGATTACTTTATCCTATCCTAGGTGCTATCCTCACTGCTTAAACAAATTTCACATACACACCACAAAAAACACACACACCAAAACACACATCAAAGCGCACCCCCCCCCCCACACACACACACACACAAAAGAGAGGAGACAGGAAGGTGCATGGTAATGGCCACTAGAGGAAGGAGAGTCTTTAGAGCGATAGATTTATTTGGTCAGGCCAGGGTGTGGCATGGGGTTTTTGTATGTGGTGTGTTGGTATTGGGTTTTGTAGCTTAGTGGGGTGTTCTAGTTAAGTCTATGGCTGTCTGAAGTGGTTCTCAATCAGAGGCAGGTGTTTATCGTTGTCTCTGATTGGGAACCATATTTAGGCAGCCATATTCTTTGAGTGTTTCGTGGGTGATTGTCCTTAGTGTCCTTGTTCCTGTGTTAGTTTACACTAGTATAGGCTGTTTCGGTTTTCGTTACGTTCTTTGTTTTGTAGTGTTTGTATTTAGATTCGTGTTACGTTTTGTTCATTAAACATGGATCGCAATCTACACGCTGCATTTTGGTCCGACTCTCTTTCACCGCATGAAAACCGTTACACGGATATCCTGCGTTTAGGACGAAGGTCTTCAAAGCTAATTTGATCCTTGGGATTCCTGGACTGACTCAAGAGATCTACGTTTACACAACCATGATTGGTTCAAATATCAATTAAGTGGCAAAAGTTCTGATCTGATTGGTCGAAAGAGCCACTGTTATGATAGAGGTGGTGCATGTTTAATTAGTCTACCTGGACTCATGCAATCTTATTGGCCTATTCACAATCGTATTGGCCTATTCACAATCTTATTGGCCTATTCACAATCTTATTGGCCTATTCACATTCTAATAGGCCTATTCACAATCTAATAGGCCTATTCACAATTGAATAGACCTATTCACATTCTAATAGGCCTATTCACATTCTAATAGGCCTATTCACAATCTTATTGGCCTATTCACATTCTAATAGGCCTATTCACAATCTAATAGGCCTATTCACAATCTTATTGGCCTATTCACATTCTAATAGGCCTATTCACAATCTAATAGGCCTATTCACAATCTTATTGGCCTATTCACAATCTAATAGACCTATTCACAATTGAATAGACCTATTCACAATCTAATAGGCCTATTCACAATCTAATAGGCCTATTCACAATCGTATTGGCCTATTCACATTCTAATAGGCCTATTCACAATCTAATAGGCCTATTCACAATCTTATTGGCCTATTCACAATCTAATAGACCTATTCACAATTGAATAGACCTATTCACAATCTAATAGGCCTATTCACAATCGAATTGACCTATTCACAATCTAATAGACCTATTCACAATCTTATAGGCCTATTCACAATTGTATTAGTTCCTTGTGCTAGAAGCAATGCAACAGTTACTCTGATTGAATCCGGTGTGAGTGGGCTGGTCTCGCAGGCACCACACAGCCAGAGCCTCTAGGCAGCTAGTCGGGGTGGATCATATCTCGTGCCGGTGGTTCGCCACGGCTTTTATCTGTCTTACATTAGCTAGTGCTAGCAGTCGATCTGTGTGTGGGTGGTGCTTGATTGCTAGGCAGCATATGGTCCCTGTAGCAGGTCAGTTCTGCTGCCAGGCTTTTAAGCAACAGCCTTCTGCCTTCCCTGCCCTCACTCAACGATAACCCAGAGTAGGCTCGCTGTTGTAGCCTTGACAATGAAGTAGCCTGTTGACTGTTTTACACGTCTACCAATAGGGAATAGGTCTTATTCCAAAACAGTTTGACATGCCTATGAAATGTGCTATCTATGTATTTAACCTAGGCCTATGGATGACATGCAATTAAATATGAAGAATGGTTTGTACGTCATAGAATTATGTATGTGTCTACACTTGGTTGATAATTAGACATGAATTATTAGCTCGCATGTGACAGTAGCTACCTTGTAGTCTTTATTTTTTATTAACGAAATGATACAATGTAGCAACACGACATGAAAGAGGGTGATAACAGTGTTGTAACATGTAGGCTACACGCTTCGGGGGGGTCTTTGCTCATCACCCCTCCTTGATTTGGTCATGTCTAGTCCAGCTTGTTAAATGCAACGTAAACACCATGTAACGTTGGTCTTTTTATAAAGCAGATTCGACTTTTAGGGCAGGTTCGGACAGCAGTCAAATTAGCCACTCACGGACATGGGAAACATCAAAGTAACGTGTTCATCTCCTAGTGTCGCACATTGGTTTTTAAACATGGAGTTACTTTGTTGTTGTGACGTTGCCTTTGATCTATGGCAGGATAAAGTTGGGTTTAGAGTGAGCAGGGTTACGACTAGAAAGGGCATATATCGGCCATAGCATTGACCAATATACAGAGGCAACATTGGCAAGAAAACCGTTTCCTCCTTCATTGCGAGGGAGGAACGGTTTCTTTACTCTGTGACACATATATAACACGGTAATAACACGACAAACCCCGTCGGCTATAGTTCATACAAATTCAGGCATGTTACCATAGTCACTGTGTTTATCTTTTGATTGGTGGGTGAAAATAAGAGTGGCGACAGTTTGCTTACCATCTTGCCGGTTGGATGATGAAATAGGTTGACCAGGAAATGAGGACGTGGGGAGAAAAAACGATATAAAAAGGGGGTCTCGCTATTACAAAAACACGGTGCTAGTGATATTCAGGTTCTTGTTTTTTGACTCAACTCCTCTCTTTTTAACGTCGGTTTCGCTGCAGTGGCACAGGGAGACCCATAGGGCGGGGTCAGTAACGCCGAGGAGGGACAAGAGATGTGTGGAGAGGAGACACCAACTAGCCTACATTTCAAGATAAAAGTCCCTCCTCTGCGTTACATAATAACTTGTTTGTTTCCTTACCTTTATAGCAGTCTATGTTCACGGAGAGACTGAAATGCCATTTGCCACTGTAGCAGCCACATTAGACGAAGACAAGGTTGGCCGTGGAGCAGTTTTAAGGGAAGTGCCTTGTTCAAGGGCACAATGGCATTGGACAGCTCACATGCACATCCCCGACAGAATGTCCCCGCCAGATTCATCCCGCTTGAGCATTAGGTGAAACAGAGAACTTTTATTTTCAACATTTCGGCACATTCTCAATGCCATCTTGTTGCTATACTGTCGCCAATAGAGATGGAAGACTCTCGTGCCCAAAAGCCCATTTAGCATGGGCATTGCCATTGAGGATTTACACCGTTTTGTAAGTAGTCAACTGGACGGGATTTCCTATGGCTTAATAAGGAAGGATCACATAATTCCATCCAGGCCCTCAGGATGGATCAGCCAATGAACTACACTCATGAGCAAACATTCCATAACTCCAGGTGGCAGTAAATCACCAACATTGTCTTTATACCTGTTCAGTCAACACCCTCTAGGGGGCAGTGTGCACCCTTTCAGTTCGTTTACCAACTCATCCAGGCTGTATCACAACCGGCAGTGATTGGGAGCCGTCTAGGGCGGCACACAATTGCCCCAGCGTTGTCCGGGTTTGGCCGGCTTAGGCCGTCATTGTAAATAAGAATTTATTCTTAACTGACGTGCCTGGTTAAATAAAGGTCAACATTTTTTTTCATTATTAAATAGAAAGGAAAATAAGTAGTAGAAGAAGAAAATGGACTACTTCAAAATGGAGATGGTCTCAATGGCGCTGCCCATGCTCTCACAGATCCCATAATGAGACAGATACAATGTTGCGTCCTCTACCTCTATGGGAGAGGTACATTACAGTGCATCTTGGGGAACTGAGCTTTGTTTTTTTTTTCTGGCAAATGTCTGTTTGCATATGTGCACCAGTGCCACTCAGTGGCGGAAACTGTGCAGTGCATGCAAGATTATCCCTCTTCTACACACCCACTGCACGGCTACTGTTATTCTTTTAGAGGCGACACAAGGGCCCTGGGGATCTTGTGTGCAGTTCCACCCCACCCCCGCTAGGGACAGGTGGTCCTATGGGGTCTATCCTCCACTCGTTAGGGACAGGTGGTCCTATGGGGTCTATCCTCCACTCGTTAGGGACAGGTGGTCCTATGGGGTCTATCCTCCACTCGCTAGGGACAGGTGGTCCTATGGGGTCTATCCTCCACTCGTTAGGGACAGGTGGTCCTATGGGGTCTATCCTCCACTCGTTAGGGACAGGTGGTCCTATGGGGTCTATCCTCCAGCATTAACCACTAAAGTTCTCACCCATCTCGCCTAATCCCACACAGCCAACAATAAGTGGTCCCAATGGGAATCAAACCCACAACCCTGACGTTGCGAGCACCATGCTCTACCAACTGAGCTGCAGAGATCTAACCCAATTATTACGGAACTTCCTTAAAGAGTTATTTTTATGCAAGATTCATCAGTGGTGAATGTTTTCATACTTCATTTCCAAAGCATGCAAGTCCCCAAACTCATACTAGGAGCTATGAAAGCATACAAAACCTGTTCCTTTGGTGTTTTTCTGAGAGAGCAAACCTATAGAAGATCATTGTGCTAATGCAACTGACCCAAAAACCACAATTACCCAGGTAGCACTTAACTATATGTTATGGTATAGTAATGGCCAGATATTAAGAAATGACATGGGAAAATAGTACTTACACAGTAATTATAAAATAAAACACACATTGGTCATCCCAAACATATTTACTATTCAAATACCTTCACAAAATGGTAAAATCTACCATAAACGTTTTTTTTTTTTAAACACATCCAGTAATCGCAATGTTTGAAAGTTCATAGGTATACTTCACGATGCTCTGATCATTTACCTGTTGCTGCTTTTTCACTACATATCTCACAGTAAATGACAGTTTTCCCAACTAATAATAGCCCTTTAGCATATTTAGTTCTCTAAAATATTTTAAGAATGAAATAAGAAACATGAGCAGAAGGAGCAGCAGAAATATGACATTCTGATTAGTCCGAAATATGACATTCTGATTGGTCAGAAATATGACATTCTGATTGGTCAGAAATATGACATTCTGATTAGTCAGAAATATGACATTCTGATTGGTCAGAAATATGACATTCTGATTAGTCAGAAATAAGACATTCTGATTAGTCAGAAATATGACATTCTGATTAGTCAGAAATATGACATTCTGATTCGTCAAAATCAGCACAACTATAAAATAAAATAAAATGCATGGATTAGTCCAAATATTTTGAAAAATCTTCTAACTGTAAACATTCACATACAGAGTACATATTAACATACAGCATTCTTATATATGCATAGATACAACACACACACACACACACACACACACACACACACCACACACACACACACACACACACACACACACAACATACAGCAAATGAAACATCACACACTCATTTAACATAAATGTTATGCTATAGCACACGGGTTCCGTCTCTGGCTGGATCTGATACACACTGTCTATCACTACCCAGCAGCTGATCGTCATTCAGCCCTCTCTCTCTGGCTGGATCTGATACACACTGTCTATCACTACCCAGCAGCTGATCGTCATTCAGCTCTCATTTCATGTTCATCTGGGTCGTGTTCGTTAGGGCACACCGTAGGAAAACATTTTGCAACAGAAATCAAAAAACAGGCATTTCTGTTGGCTAATTACAGGTAGTAACAGTTTCACTGTTATCTTCTGTTTTTTTTGTGCCTAATGAACACAACCCTGATGCTGCCTGTGTAGGCTTTGGTTGGTATCATCAGATAAACAGCTCCTTGTTGACCCACATCAGGCTGCGCGTATCGTTGGGCTTGCACTCGTACTCGATGCTGTTGAAACTGTTGCCTCCCTGGCAGTGGTCCCTCTTGTTGTAGTTGTAGTACTTCACCTGCCACACCACTTCAAACGAGCCCACCTCTGGGAACTGGAAGGGGAAATGATGGGACCGGCAGAGTTAATCGGTTAACTCCAGTTCACTGTTTTTCATTTATGGAAACATTGAAAATCCAATCTATACAGCTAAATCACAGGAGGCTGCTGAAATGAGGATGGCTCATATCATAATGTCTGGAACGGAGCAAATGGAACGGTATTATCAAATGCATGGAAACCATGGAAACCATGTATTTGATACCATTCCTCTGATTCCACTCCAGCCATTACCTGGAGCCCGTCCTCCCCAATTAAGATGCCACCAGCCTCCTGTGAGCTGAAAAAAAAACAACAACAAAAAACAAGTTGACATTTGAGGTTGTTTTAAAAAAAGGCCTTTACAGACCACGATTGGCCTGCCAACGAACCAATCACTGCTCCTTTGTGTCCTCTAATGACCTTGCTAATCTGATAAAGACAGAGAAATGGACAAATGGGAGCAGAGCTGACAACTAACAAGTTGTTGCTGTGTGTGAAATAAAATGTGGCCCTATTTGAGTGTTGATAATAAAATCAGTTTACAGGGATTGGTGTTTGTGCTCATGTATGTGTCTTTGCTAGGCTAATTGTTTGTTAACAGGACCTGCCTAACCTGCTAGATGTTTCTAGCGTGACCTGCCAAGCCTGCTAATTGTTTGTTAGCATGACCTGCCTAACCTGCTAATTGCTTGTTCGCATGATACATGTTTGTAGCCCACAGCTAATGATAATGCTAAGGCTACATGGGTGCTGTTAAGGCTCATGCCATTCGTCACATTTCAGTCCTTATTGGGAAGATAGTGCATCTGTTGTGTGATCGTATGCTACTGGTGTGATCGTATGCTACTAGTGTGATCGTATGCTACTAGTGTGATCGTATGCTACTAGTGTGATCGTATGCTACTAGTGTGATCATATGCTACGAGTGTGATCGTATGCTACTAGTGTGATCGTATGCTACTGGTGTATGATGCTGGTATGATTGTATGCTACTGTGTGATCGTATGCTACTAGTGTGATCGTATGCTACTAGTGTGATCGTATGCTACTGGTGTGATAGTATGCTACTAGTGTGATCGTATGCTACTGGTGTGATCGTATGCTACTAGTGTGATCGTATGCTACTAGTGTGATCGTATGCTACTAGTGTGATCGTATGCTACTGGTGTGATAGTATGCTACTAGTGTGATCGTATGCTACTGGTGTGATCGTATGCTACTGGTGTGATTGTATGCTACTGGTGTGATCGTATGCTACTAGTGTGATCGTATGCTACTGGTGTGATCGTATGCTACTAGTGTGATCGAATGCTACTGGTGTGATCGTATGCTACTAGTGTGATCGAATGCTACTAGTGTGATCGTATGCTACTAGTGTGATCGAATGCTACTAGTGTGATCGTATGCTACTAGTGTGATCGTATGCTACTAGTGTGATCGTATGCTACTAGTGTGATCGTATGCTACTGGTGTGATCGTATGCTACTAGTGTGATCGTATGATGCTGGTATGATTGTATGCTACTGGTGTGATCGTATGCTACTGGTGTGATCGTATGCTACTGGTGTGATCGTATGCTACTGGTGTGATCGTATGCTACTAGTGTGATCGAATGCTACTAGTGTGATTGTATGCTACTAGTGTGATCGTATGCTACTGGTGTGGCCGTATGATGCTGGTATGATTGTATGCTACTGGTGTGATCGTATGCTACTGGTGTGATCGTATGCTACTAGTGTGATCGTATGTTACTAGTGTGATCGAATGCTACTGGTGTGATCGTATGCTACTAGTGTGATCGTATGCTACTAGTGTGATCGTATGCTACTGGTGTGATCGTATGCTACTGGTGTGGACGTATGATGCTGGTATGATTGTATGCTACTGTGGCAGTGCCTTTACCACATGGGTGCTTTATCCTAGCCGTATAGCATACCTGACATGGCTACTGCTAGCTTCAGGCTCTACCTGGGACTGCTTACTGTTTAGCCATCAATGTTCATTGATATGTTATTCAGGCACTGTAATATGAGGAGTGTTTATTTAGCTTCATGCCTGTTTAACTTTATGGTGTTCAATTAAGGACATTGTTGATTGTATTTGTTTTATCAATTTACCTGATTTTGCTTACTGTTACTTTGGACAAAATCAAAACGTCAATATTCTTGTAATGTTTTTTTATATATACAAAAATCATAAAATTACAGCTAAATTTGATCAAATTCTGAATTTTCGATTAATCACGCTTAATCACAGCAAATACTGAGATTAACTCTTACAAATGTTTATTGACGTTTTAGTAATTTAGCAGAAGCTCTTATCCAGATCGATTTAGTTGATGCATTAATCTCAAGGTAACTAAGTGAGAAAACCACTTATCACAGTCATACAGTAGTAAGTACATTTGTCCTCAAAGTAGCTATAAGAAAAGTCAATGCTAGTAAGAAAAAGGGCAAGTGAAAATAAATGCTGTGGATGAAACTGCGAAGCTTCAGAGATTTTCATCATGAACATTTGCCTCCTGATACTCTAAAGCCTACTGGACTCATATGGACCATGCATAGCCTGGTTCCCAGATGTGTTTGTGCGGTCTTGCCCCAACACCTATGGTCATGGCATGACAACAACCATAGGAGTTGGCTTTACCATACAAAACAGATCTGGGACCAGGCTAGATTTTTTTTTAAACATTTATTTTTACATTGAACCTTTATTTAACTAGGAAAGTCGGTTATGAACAAAATTCTTATTTACAATCTGGGACCCCGGCCAAACCCGGACGACGCTGGGCCGAATGTGCACCGCCCTGTGGGACTCCCGATCCGGGCAGGATGTGATGCAGCCTGGACTCGAACCAGGGACTGTAGTGACGCCTCTCACACTGAGATGCAAGTGCCTTAGAACGCCGCGCAACTCGGGCAGATGTCAAACAGATCTGGGACCAGGCTTGTTGATGTAGATGTCAAACAGATCTGGGACCAGGCTTGTTGATGTAGATACCAAACTGATCTGGGACCAGGCTTGTTGATGTAGATGTCAAACAGATCTGGGACCAGGCTTGTTGATGTAGATATCAAACTGATCTGGGACCAGGCTTGATGATGTAGATGTCAAACAGATCTGGGACCAGGCTTGATGATGTAAATATCAAACAGATCTGGGACCAGGCTTGTTGATGTAGATGTCAAACAGATCTGGGACCAGGCTAGTTGATGTAGATGTCAAACAGATCTGGGACCCAGGCTTGTTGATGTAGATGTCAAACAGATCTGGGACCAGGCTTGTTGATGTAGATATCAAACAGATCTGGGACCAGGCTTGTTGATGTAGATGTCAAACAGATCTGGGACCAGGCTTGTTGATGTAGATGTCAAACAGATCTGGGACCAGGCTAGTTGATGTAGATACCAAACAGATCAGGGACCAGGCTTGTTGATGTAGATATCAGAAAGTATTTGTAATGTGACTGGTAAACTGCTCTGAATTAACTTATCTATTTAATTGTTTTGTCTACTTGTAAATTGTAAAATATTCTGCCTGTAATGTATTTTTCATTATGTGTTGTCAGCTAATGTGGATTCTAATAAAATCATAAAGAAATCCAAAAGAAATTCCAGTCAAACTGAGTTTTCCCTTTACTACCTGTATGCTGATCTGTACAGCTTGTCTGTCTCCGCTCTTGGTGTGTGTCACGCCCTCTGTGTCGTAGACGCCAGTGTAGACCACACACTGGGGGTCTCTAGACTGTTGCTCCAAGGGGAATTGGACTCCACCTACACTCATGGTGCTGACGACCAGGACAGGGTCACAACAGTTAGGGAGAGATCATCAATCATTAACATTTATTTTATAAACACCCTTTTTTTTTTTTTTTTTTTACATCAACGGTTGTCACAAAAGTGCTTTAACAGGAAACTCAACCTAAAACCACAAACAGTAAACAATGCAGATGTAGAAGCACAGCAAATCTCCCTATAGGAGGAAGAAACCTCAAAAGGAACCAGGCTCTGAGGGTGGCCAGTCCTCTTCTGACTGTACCGAGTGGAGATTTAAGGGTACATATGTGGCCAAATGCAGACCAGATCGTTTTTTCAAGACGTTCAAACGTTTATAGATGACCAGCCAAATCAGCTAATAACCATGATGGGTGATGACTGCGTAACTGGGGGAAACGGCCTGTGGTTGTTTTGACATTGCAGCTGACAGTAAAGAGAACTGCCGAATGACTGCTCTACAAAATCGGGGTGAAATATAGATCATCGGTGTAATTTATTATTCCATCCATTTTTAATAACAAAAAGACTGAAACACAAACTCAGCTCGCCATATTTGAGAGCATGTTTGGTCTACTGCAGGAAGTGCTGAAGGACTTAATCGGGAGTGGATTTGACACAATCTGGCTGCGCCTTCTGTCTCCCTGCACCCTCCGGACTCTAGCCAATGTCACGGTCGTCACTATCTGGCCAAATTGGAAGCCCGGTCTAGTTCTACAATGTATATTCTTAAAGCCAATTTTGACTTTGCAGTTTGGCAATCTAGTGGGAACTCGAGTGAAACGCATGCGCTCTGACGTGTCGCCTTCAACCTCGTACGGCTTGTGTTTTTATCATAGTTCTTAATTAATTACCAATTTAATAATATTAGTAAATTAGATTAAAGCAGGGACATAATATGATAATAATGTATGCACCGATTCTATTTCACATTATGAAACACTGATATAATGTAGATTTTGGATAATACAATGTAGTCAAAACATTAACAGGCGGTGTCAAAATATAGCCTATTGAAGTGTATAGACACTATATAGGTTATCAGAAGAATATTGCCTGATTATCTGTAATACGTTTCACACCACCATACTTACGTTGCCTCCACATCCCCAGGTTTGACAACCACTTCAACCTTGTACTTTGACCCGTTAGCAATTTAATCGTCCTGGTTTGGCCAAATCTCGCTCCGTCCGATTTGAAGTACACAGCACTGTTATTTGGTAGCATTTTCAATGATATTCCGATTTTGACGAGTTCGAGAGCCATTCTTCTCGAAGTTGAGGGATGAGGTTGTGCTCAAATCCAATCCTACCTGAGTTGACAAGAGATGGGCGCAGGTGTGAAACGGTGGCCACTTCGGATTTCCAACAGAACTATCGATGTAGAATATTGTTGTGTCGTGAAAGCACAGGTTTAAAACGTAAAAACTCATCGCTGGAGGCAGAGCCTAAAGTAATTTCCACTGTCCTCGTGAATAATCCCATACACACACACACACATAATCCTCCTATACACGTAATCTTAGGAGATCAAGACTAAAACAATTTGGCCCGGTAAACAACTTGGCCCGGTAGAGAAATAATAAACCTGCATTTTGTAATTTGATAAATAAATGATTCAAATAGGCCTATTGATTTTAAAAGACAGTTGAAATTTGCACGCCGTGTACGCAGAGAGCAGGAGGTTATAGAGGGAAGCAAAGCAGTCCGTCTCAAATGGTGAAGTCATAGGTGGGTTCGCTGACAACATCACGACAACGATGCGGACGCTTCAGTGGGGCAGAAATCGTGAGTTGTGATTCAGGATGGCCAGATAGATAGCAACAATGACAATAAACTGTCATTTGGGAAATCGTGACTCCTTTCAGTTATTTTAATCTTGTTCTTTTAAACCATGTCTTGTTTTCAGGCGTTTTGACTGATTTCATATCAATGCTAATATGACAAAACAAAAATCGCTAGATAGCTACCCAACAATTGTAAGGATGTATTAGAGACAAGTGCAAATGTATATGTTTTCAATAAACATTGGAAATGAAATACATGTTGTCAACAATCTAAACCAGCCCCGTCTGTTTTGTCCCATAGTTGCGCACACGTCGCTTTTGTTGCTAAACAACCAACCCATCTATCGTCCCAGTCAATATACACTTATATAGACAGGTTTGCGCCATTCTAAAACATTTCCAATCAATTGAATTGACCACAGGTGGACTCCAATCAAGTTGTAGAAACATCTCAAGGATGATCAATGGAAACAGGATGCACTTGAGCTCAATGTTGAGTCTCATAGCAAAGGGTCTGAATACTTATGTAAATAAGGTATTTCTGTTTTTGGTGTTTAATACATTTGCAAAAATGTCAGATTTTTTTTCTCACTTTGTCATTATGTGGTATTGTGTGTAGATTGCTGAATAAATTGTTTTATTTCATCCATTTTAGAATAGGGATGTAATGTAACATAATGTGGGAAAAGTCAAAGGGTCTGAATACTTTCCGAAGGCGCTGTATCCTCCAAACGCCGCTTCTCGGGCAATATCACATGAATAATAAGGAATTCTCTTCGATCACGCCCACAAATTGGGGAAAACCAACAGTCTTTCCTATTGAACCCCATTGTAAAAGAGGCAACTTTGTTGTCGATTTTTTTGGGGTTATACAGAGATATCATCTAGAAGAAAAAGAAACGCACACCTATTTAGACACATTCTTGTGTTCTAACTACCCGCTATTCAAAGTGCTCTGAACAAATTAAGGGAATTGTTCACAAACATTCGCACATCCTAAAATCCGATGACAGTCTCGGTAATGTGTTTTCGGACCTTCCCTTGGTCATATTCTCGCGGGGCAGAAATCTCAGAGACCAATTGGTAAACTCTGATTTACCAGCCCAAGATATTCCTGAACAACGTCTATTTGCGCTCCTACTGGATGGAAATTACAAATGTAACGGCTGTGCTCAATGCAATGGTATTTATGAATTTAGATCCTTCAAACACCCACGAACAGGGAAATCGATCCCAATCAAAGGTGTTATTACGTGCTCCACTAAGGCAGTTATTTATCTTATAACTTGTCCTTGTGGTTAAAAATTATGTAGGTAAAACAAAGCGCGAATTAAAATTACGTATCTCAGAGCATCGTAGCACCAGTAGGTGTAAAAACTTTACTTGTCCAGTTGCGGCCCACTTCTTGGAGGCAGGCCACTCGATTTCATCTCTGCGTTATATTGGCATCGAACATGTCAACCTCCCTAGGAGAGGGGGTGACCTTGATAATTTATTGTTAAAACGAGAGGCTGCCTGGATCTTTAACTTAAAGACCCTTGCGCCCTTCGGTCTCAACGTAGACTTTGATGTGAAGCCATTCTTGTGATTATTGTGACTTTGCCATTGTAATTGTTTGTAAGCTTGTGTAGTCAAATGCATTTATGATCGTATGCTATCTATTTGTTCTTTGTATGCCATTTTAATATTTGAGAATTAACCAATGATATTAGGCCCCTCTTGACCATGATTACAGACACCTGTGTGTCTTTTAACCCTATATAAGCGAGTCATCCCGCAGTGTTTGTGATTACACCCTGATGAAGACAGCTTGGCTGTCGAAACGTTGGTAATTCAATTTTTGCATCTGAGCTCCTAGAGTGTGCGGCTCTCTTTTATTTTCAAGTTTACAGAGATATCAAACATGCCGAAAAAGCTGCTGTGTTATTTAATGTACATGTAGCCAGGTTAAAAAATACCCACCTACCCTTTGCAATGCTCCCACATAGGGAATGAGAGCCTGCGAGAAGAGCCCTGTGGCCTCACGGGTACTTTAAAGGGTACTCTGGGCAGAGCAAAATGTACTTGGTATTCCAGTAGAGTGGTTTCATCATGGTAGCACATTCCAGAGATCGATTTATAGCCATTAATCTAAAATAATTCATATATTTTAAACAAGACCACTTTTTTGTCATAGACAGACAAGACGATTCATATGAGACGAAAGACGAGTTCGGGAAGTCAAGCTAGAGCTGTGTGATGCCTTCACAGCAATGGGGGCAGACGTTTTGATCAAGAGACCGTTGTAAAATATGCACATTTTCTAACACTAAACATACAAATATGTATTTTAGTTAAGGATAAATATTAGTTATTTGATTATGCTATATTTAAAAAGCATACAAATCATTTCAAGCCGTATTCATACAGTTTTGTGTAATAGGAAGTATATATAATATTTCAAATGTTCATATTTTTATATTTGTACCTGTACTTGAGCTTGTGTCCTCAAAAGTGACACCTCAGCAATTTAACTATTTTTACCGGAATGGGGAGATTAACCTTTTGTTGCAGCATTACTAGTTATTGTTTATTGCCCTCTCATGATATATAATTATGAATAATATAATCTTTAGACATGTTGTACTTTCCTGAAATGTAGTTTTGTAATTTACTAACACAAGCAGACAAAAAAACTGTTTGAAAAAGGTAAAGTTTTTTTCTGAGCCAAATGGGGTAACCTAGGTAACAACAGGTTGTTTTCCCCCACAGGTTGGCAGGGTCGTGCCATCCTTTTGTCGGACCCCAGGAAGACGAGCTGTCGCCATTCAAGATGGCCCCAGGAAGACGAGCTGTCGCCATCCAAGATGGCCCCTGGAAGACAAGCTGTCGCCATTCAAGATGGCCCCTGGAAGACAAGCTGTCGTCATCCAAGATGGCCCCTGGAAGACAAGCTGTCGCCATCCAAGATGGCCCCTGGAAGACAAGATGGCCCCAGGAAGACAAGCTGTCGCCATCCAAGATGGCCCTAGGAAGAGAGCGGTCGCCATCCAAGATGGCCCCAGGAAGACGAGCGGTCGCCATCCAAGATGGCCCCAGGAAGACGAACGGTCGCCATCCAAGATGGCCCCAGGAAGACGAGCGGTCGCCATCCAAGATGGCCCCAGGAAGACGAGCGGTCGCCATCCAAGATGGCCCCAGGAAGACGAGCTGTCGCCATCCAAGATGGCCCCTGGAAGACAAGCTGTCGCCATCCAAGATGGCCCCAGGAAGACAAGCTATCGCCATCCAAGATGGCCCCAGGAAGACGAGCTGTCGCCATTCAAGATGGCCCCAGGAAGACAAGCTGTCGCCATCCAAGATGGCCCCAGGAAGACGAGCTGTCGCCATCCATGATGGCCCCTGGAAGACGAGCTGTCGCCATCCAAGATGGCCCCTGGAAGACAAGCTGTCGCCATCCAAGATGGCCCCTGGAAGACAAGCTGTCGCCATCCAAGATGGCCCCTGGAAGACAAGCTGTCGCCATCCAAGATGGCCCCTGGAAGACAAGATGGCCCCAGGAAGACAAGCTGTCGCCATCCAAGATGGCCCCAGGAAGACGAGCTGTCGCCATCCAAGATGGCCCTAGGAAGACGAGCGGTCGCCATCCAAGATGGCCCCAGGAAGACGAGCGGTCGCCATCCAAGATGGCCCCAGGAAGACGAGCTGTCGCCATCCAAGATGGCCCCAGGAAGACGAGCTGTCGCCATCCAAGATGGCCCCAGGAAGACGAGCTGTCGCCATCCAAGATGGCCCCAGGAAGACGAGCTGTCGCCATCCAAGATGGCCCCAGGAAGACAAGCTGTCGCCATCGGCTAATGAGGATCCTAATAAATCAAAGCAAATCTAACACCGACTGGGTCTCTAGGTCAAAAGCAATGGTCATTGTCCATGGTGCTGAAACTGGTCATCAAGGCAAGGCTCCACTATCACTGTCTATTTTCATTTGTTCCACTGTAGGCTACCAGACATACCAAATGAAGAGCAGCACCTTCGAAGGAATTTGACCCAGGTAAGCATCACTAGGCCGACACTACAATCAGAGATGTAGTTCTGAATGAGCTCACCTGGGGAGAGGAGTAATGCTTCATGTCCACACTTCATATTCAGTCCCTTTGATTGGTTTACCTGTTCATTAGAAGTAAATCTAATACATTATTTTGGTTTGAACTGGCTGAATTTGTCAATAAGTGTCTAGCAATAGAGGGCGCTATGTGACATCTACTTGTCAAACTGGATTAGAAAAGACTTGATTCCCACAAAACACATGTATTATTTAATTGGCAGAAGGAAGAACATTTGTATAGTTTTTTTATTGGATGATTAAATGATTAAAATAAAGTCACATATTGTAGATAAGGTCACAGACTGTAGACATTAACATTCTCACACTAGTGTCAGCGTATCCCCAAACTCAGTCCTGAGGAACCCAAGGATTGCACATTTTGGCCCAGCACTACACAGCGGATTCAAATAGTCAAAGCTTGTTGATAAGCTGATTCATTTGATTAAACTGTGTAGTGCCAGGACAAAAAAAAAAATCTGCACCCCTTGGGGTCCCCCAAGATAGAGTTTGGGGAAACACTGCAACTACATAGAACAGTGAATTATTAAAGCTAGTTACCAGAAGTGCTGCTTGACAAAGTTCAGTTTCAGCCACTAAAACATTCAGTAGGCTACAGGGCTGTGTTAAGTAGGGCAAAACGTAGCAAAACCTTTTTTTAAACAAAAACTAAACTTGGGAGTGTTTCTCTAATAAGCTACCTCCTCGTTTCACAACATCACATGGTTTTTTTTCTCCCACTGAACACAACCCAGGAATCCAATTGGTATGTAGTATGGATGGCACAAGTTTCACTTGTTGTTTCACCGTTAACACAGACTTAAAAATCAACATGGTACATCATTACGACGGCTTCATTTGCAGATATGAATGATGTAGAACCTTTAACCTAAAATCCATTGAAAAGTGACACCATTTTACAATCGATTTCACAAGTTGAATCAAAAAATAAGTCACACCTCATCCGTTTTCTTGATGCTTCAGTAGCCCGGGTGTTTTTCCTGACCATGGAAAAACTCTGGGCCCCTAGTTACAGCTGCAATAAAAAAGGTACAGAGATATCCCTGATCAAGTCCCGTGGTCAGGAAAAACTCAACCATAGAGAACGATAGAAGACTCTACTGCCCCAAAAGCCCGTTTTAGCATGGACATTGCCATTGAGGACTTACACCATTTTTAAGTAGTCAACTGGGTGGGACTTCCTATGGGTTAAGGAAGTCTCACATAATTCCATCCAGGTCATCAGGCGGGATCAGCCAATGAATTATATTTGTGCGCAAACATTCCATAACTCCAGGTGGCTTTAAATCACCAGCCTTGGCTTCATACCTGTTCAGACAACACCCTCTAGGGGGCAGTGTGAACCCTTTCAGTTTGTTTACCAACTCATAGAAGTAGCAGAAGAAGAAAATGGACTTCAAAATGGAGATTTTCTCAATGGCACTGCCCATACACTCACAGGTGCCATAATGGGATGGATACATTGCGATCTCTATGGTATTATAATGGGACAGATAAGTTGATTTATTTATTTTGTATTATTTTTTATTTAACTAGGCAAATCAGTTAAGAACAAATTCTTATTTACAATGACGGCCTAGGGACAGTGGGTTAACTTCCTTGTTCAGGGGCAGAATGACAGATTTGTACCTTGTCAGCTCGGGGATTCGATCTTGCAACCATTTGGTTACTAGTCCAACGTTCCAACCACTAGGCTACGCTGTCGCTCTGATGATGTCTACAGTATAAAAGAAAGGCAAACATTGATCAAAAACAAACATTCTAAACAGCACAGACACCACAGCTCAATTAAATAGATACAACCAGCGTGGCACTTTGCTCTACAGTACGTCCACACCCCTGTTTCCTTGGTAATCCCAGTGAAATATCGACCATTATTCTAGGTATGATTACAAAGTCATTTTCCACAACAACAAAAAAATGATAACTGCTTGGTCCTGTGATAAGGGTGGCTTCAATCAATAAATAAAATAAATATAGCCGAAACTGGATTTGGTCACCATATTTCAGAGCAACTACCAAGTGTACTGTCAACCACTGTCATCCTTTCTGTAGCGAAGAGCACTTGTGTGCATCAGTATGTCAGCAGCAATCATGGAATAATAACATGGACAGGATGATTGAGTGACTGGATTCAGGCCTCCTTTCTTTTTATGATGAGAGGACCGACGTTATCCCCCGTCTCCTGGTTGTGTTTAGCATGAGCACCATCACAGTAGGGAAACTAAGGGCGAGAAACATTGTTAGAATACACCGAACAAATCTTTCAATTGCTTGACTTGTTCCGGTCAAAATGCGAGTAATAACATAGCCCCTTTACTAGCCTACCGTTTGTTAAAGGCATATGCTACAAACAAAAAGAAGCTCTCCTCACAACCACCTCGTACCATGTCACATGTCTATGAATTTTCTTGTGGTTAAGACATGGCTCCAACGTATAGCGAGAAGTTGTGAAACTAGAAACTAAATCAAAGAGCATAAAATTGACAGCGAGCCTACCTTCTTAGATCTCCAACACCTGCAGTACACCGCCTTATCCCCGAGGTCCTCGATGTCGAAAGCGTGCACCACTTTGGGGTTGTCTTTCTGCAGGTCCAAGTTGACCTTGGGCTTGACCCCTGACCCCTTGGAGAGGTACTGGAAGAGGAGGATGCCCGCAGCTGTAGCTCCTGCAGTCACACCGATGGCTGCCGCCAACTCCGCTGTAAAACAGAAACACAGACTGATCCAGTATCTACTTCAGCTATGCCTCCAACTGCAATACAACAAACAAAATATCACCAACACTATTGAAATAGCTTACCATTCAGTGTTAAAGCAGTATGTTAAAACCCTACAAAACTTAAGACAACTACAGTTCAGGCAGAAATGTATTTCCCGACTGTTCCAACACACACACTTGCACAGTATTTAGAAAGCATAAACCATTTGTTGTTTTATGGTAGGAAGAGCAGTACATGTTTAAGTTATGTTTTTTTTTACTTTACAGATGCATTAGCCCAATAATGGACTAACGGAGCCTAGCGTTATCTTGGCTAAGGGTTAAGTTTAGGAATTAGTTTAGGGGAAGGGTTAGCTAACATGGTTATGGTTAGGGGAAGGGTTAGCTAAAATGGTTATGGTTAGGGGAAGGGTTAGCTAACATGGTTAGGGGGAGGGTTAGCTAACATGGTTATGGTTAGGAGAAAGGTTAGCTAACATGGTTAGGGGAAGGGTTAGCTAACATGGTTATGGTTAGGAGAAAGGTTAGCTAACATGGTTATGGTTAGGAGAAAGGTTAGCTAACATGGTTAGGGGAAGGGTTAGCTAACATGGTTAGGGGAAGGGTTAGCTAACATGGTTAAGGGAAGGGTTAGCTAACATGGTTAGGGGAAGGGTTAGCTAACATGGTTAGGAGAAAGGTTAGCTAACATGGTTAGGGGAAGGGTTAGCTAACATGGTTATGGTTAGGAGAAAGGTTAGCTAACATGGTTAGGGGAAGGGTTAGCTAACATGGTTAAGGGAAGGGTTAGCTAACATGGTTAGGGGAAGGGTTAGCTAACATGGTTAGGGGAAGGGTTAGCTAACATGGTTAGGGGAAGGGTTAGCTAACATGGTTAGGGGAAGGGTTAGCTAACATGGTTAGGAGAAAGGTTAGCTAACATGGTTAGGGGAAGGGTTAGCTAACATGGTTAAGGGAAGGGTTAGCTAACATGGTTAGGGAAGGGTTAGCTAACATGGTTAGGGGGGTTAGCTAACATGGTTAGGGGAAGGGTTAGCTAACATGGTTAGGGAAGGGTTAGCTAACATGGTTAGGGAAGGGTTAGCTAACATGGTTGGTTAGCTAACATGGTTAGGGGAAGGGTTAGCTAACATGGTTAGGGGAAGGGTTAGCTAACATGGTTAGGGGAAGGGTTAGCTAACATGGTTAGGGGAAGGGTTAGCTAACATGGTTCGGGAAGGGTTAGCTAACATGGTTGGGGGAAAGGTTAGCTAACATGGTTATGGTTAGGGGAAACGTTAGCTAACATGGTTAGGAGAAAGGTAAGCTAACATGGTTAGGAGAAAGGTTAGCTAACATGGTTAGGGGAAGGGTTAGCTAACATGGTTAGGGGAAGGGTTAGCTAACATGCTAAGTAGTTGAAAAGTTGCTAATTAGCTCAAATGCTAAAGTTTGGTCATGATGACATTTGAACTCGGGAACCTTTGGGTTGCCAGATATTCGCGTTTTACACCAACCCTACTTTCGTTTTCGCCCTAACTCATCATCTGTTATGTCGAGAAGAGTATTTTATGTCACCATACTAAACACAACATATACTCATTGAGTGTCTCGGATACGTTAAATATCTTACGTCTAGTCTATAAACCCAGGCTGAGTGTCGGGGCTCTTAAACAAAACTCCCCCCATACAGAAGACCCCTACTACATCCAAAGACGTGTGTAATATAATAGCACTGGGCCTCGGGAACTAAGGCTACTAGCTCTGCTGGGTTATAAAGTGGAAGGACAGAATATTTAGCCTAAAAGGTATTGCATTGCCTTTGTAAATAATCCATCTCTTGCAGTCGTCACATTTGTGGCTTTAAAATGTTGACACAGGAATTGAATTGTATGGAATGAATGGGGCCTATAAGGCTCGAGCTAAAACATGCCAATGATATACGGTATAACCTTGTACAAAAATACTCTTCTCGGCCTAACAAACTCTTACAGCCATCTGACATGGCAGGTTAATAGTAGGCAATAATACAAGGTCGCAGTTTTACGAAATGACAGGCATGCAAACGTTATGTCCATCGCCAAAAAAAATCATTACATATTACATTAGCCAATGTCATAAAAATAGTCCGCATTATTTGGAAATATTTAGCTAAATAACAACCGTTTTCGTTGCAACGTATGTACGTAACTAGCTAATAGAAGTGATATTTTTGGATAGTTAACATGGCATATTTACCTTTTGACAAGGAAACGTTTGAACTCATGGCTTGTAACTTGGAACGAATGCTGGCAGTCCTGTTGAACAAGCGTCGCTAACTATCTGTATGTCTTAAATAATGCGTAGTAAATGGCACATACTTTAAGATGTTTGAAAATGTAAACGCACTTATTTTTCTTGTGCGTTCCGGCAGACTAGACGCTGGTTTGCTGCCTTTCTCAGGTCGGAGTGCGAATTACACATTGAAATATTTTATAGCCTAAAAGGCATTACATGGTCAATCCGAAGGTCTGCATTGGCCCTGCAGCGTTTAGGTGATATGGCCTCTGCAGAAACCAGGCCATCCACACGTCTTGGGCTTCGCTGAGCAGCGCAGAGTTGTGGTGATCGACATTGTCAAGGAAGTGAGTTTGTGTTTATGCAGGACCTCCCGCCCCCACCTGCCATCAACTGATAATGTCAATGCGGAGCTATACGGCGCCCTCCATATTATTACCAAATTTGGGAGGCGCATGCCTCCAGAGGCTCCACAATTAGGTCACATTATCATACTGAGTCTCCGATCACATGTACAGATCAGGCATACCTTGGCTTTGAATTGGCTTCTACACTCATAGTTGCAGGGAGCTGGGATATGCCTGTCATTTGAGCTCAAAATTATTACAAGCGAAAATGTGTTTACACCCAATGTCCTCCTATCCTCAACATAACGCCTGCAATATAACAGGCCAGGCTTCAAAGCCAATTTATGCTCGATCTGACAAATGTGGTCAGATGCTTCGTATGTTGCAATTGCGTAGCCTCCGGATGCATGCAGAGGCCAACTCAAGCTCCATACCACATCGCCATGCGCCTCCCAAATTGTTTAACAATGCAGAGGGCTCCGTAAAGCGCCACATTGACATGATTGGTTGATGATAGGTGGGGGAGCGGGAGGTCATGTTTAAACACAAACTCACTTCCTTTACATCTTCCTTCACAACAGCTCTACTAAGTGCAATAAGTATGAATGCCCTGACTTCTGCAGCCGTCGTATCACCGTCAATGCTGCACGGCCAATGCAGATGTCGGATTGACCATGTGGCGAAGAAAAATGCCTTCCCGCTCCTCTCTCCCCCACTCACGTTGCCACTCCTGGGTCAACACCTATGTAACAGTATAACTTTAGACCGTCCCCTCACCCATACCCATACCCTCTGCACACATCAACAACAGTCACCCTCGAAGCATCGTTACCCATCGCTCCACAAAAGCAGCAGCCCTTGCAGAGCAAGTACTTCAAGGTCTCAGAGCAAGTGACGTCACCGATTGAAACGCTATTTAGCGCGCACCGCTAACTAAGCTAGCCGTTTCACATCCGTTACACCTAGCTATGATACTGCTACATCCCATCCCCCCCACCACATCTACCTCCACAGAGTTACCATATCCTCCTACCCCAACATGAGCTGGGACCCACAACACACAGCTAGCATCTAACTACACTGAACAAAAATATAAACGCAGCATGTAAAGTGTTGGTCCTATGATTCTTGAACTGAAATAAAATATCCTCAATTTTCCATACACACAAAAAGCTTATTTATCTCAAATGATGTGCACAAATTTGCTTACATCCCTGTTAGTGAGCATTTCTCCTTTGCCAAGATAATCCATCCACCTGACAGGTGAGGCATATCAAGAAGCTGATTCAACAGCATGGTCTTTACATAGGTGCACCTTGTCCTGGAGACAAAAGGCCACTCTAAAATGTACAGTTTTGTCACGCAACAAAAGTTTTGGGAGTGTGAAATTGGCATGCTGACTGCAGGAATGTCCACCAGAGCTGTTACCAGAGAATGTAATGTTCATTTCTCTACCATAAGCCACCTCCAAATTAGTTTTTGAGATTTTGGCAGTACGTCCAACCGGCCTCACAACCGCAGATCACATGTAACCACACCAGCCCAGGACCACTGTAATCGGCATCGACACCTGCGGGATCGTCTGAAACCAGCCAAATGGACAGCTGATGACACAGGAGTATTTCTACCTATAATAAAATCATTTTGTGGGGGAAAAAACGAATTCTGATTGGCTGGTTGGCCTGGTTCCCCCCATCGCTGCGCTTATGCCCAGTCATGTGAAATCCACAAAATAGGGCCTAATTAATTTATTTTAATTGAATGATTTTCTTATATGAACTTTAACTCAGTAAAATCGTTGCATTTACATTACATTTACATTTAAGTCATTTAGCAGACGCTCTTATCCAGAGCGACTTACAAATTGATTTATATTTTTGTTCAGTATACTTATGACACCCCTCAGAATCACTTCCGGGTAAAATAGGTTCCTTGATCAAAGACTTCCTCCTTCAAAATAAAAGTCCCCTAGTTATATTGGAGAACATTGCTAACATAATCCACATGCATTCTTATAAATCATTGTAGCAGACTGAACTCCACTCCACGGTGAAGTTCCTCAACTCAGAAACTTCTGAACAATGGAGTGGATTTTAGTCCGCTATGCTGATTTTGTTTGTACAATAAAATCTCTCTTCCATAAATGTATATATATATATTTTATTTAAATTCACATAGGTGCTCATAAGAGTGATGGTTGATACTGCCCCCATCCCAAACTGAGCCCTATACACAAACGCCCAATTGTGGATATTTAAAGGGTATGATTTAGGTAACAAATCCTCTCACATCTCCACCTGTGCGTACAGTCGATTTGGGATTGGGAAAAATCAGCGCAATGAATTTGTTACACTATATAAAAGACAGTGAACTACCATAGGCATCTTCAAAATACAGGATGTAAGAAAACACATACTTTTATTAAAACGTAAAAACGGCAGTAGTCTGGAAGCAAAACACTGTCACCCAGCAAAACACGGTCACCAAATCACAAAACATGTTCAGAAACTTGTCATTGTATCTTGCTTCAGTTCTGCTGGTTGTGACAACGATCCCAATCATTGTATTGGAAGTCCATGATCTGACAGCTGAACATTGATTTTGGTGACGACCTGAAAACAGAAGAACAATCATTATTACATCATGCGGTAATTATGACCAACTGTAAACTAGGGCTAGGCTACCAAAGAAATCAACTCAACCACTTATTATAGGATTATTTCCCCCTTGTGAAAATAATAACAAGTTAAAACGACTCCATGGATTGCGAGGCTAAAATGTCAGGCTGCAACCCTTTCAACAAACCTAGGTAAAAATCAGAATTTGTGACATTTGTACACTGAATGTAGGCTAGGCCTAATGCAACGTTTCCACTTATCTAACATGTCTGTTACAACATGTTTGATACAATGTAGCTACACGCAATCAACGCATAGGTCAATTACTTACACACCCTACTTCACTTTCATGCCAAGTCCAGTTTCTTCTGTGTTTCTGAGAGTTTATCCTGCAGTCGTTTCTTTCTCCAATCCAGGAACTTCCTCCGCGCTCGGTTGGCCTGCCATCCAGAAAGGAAACCGACTGCGAATGAAATAGCGATTGCAACTTGCAGCGTCCTCTCAGAAACGTCCGCCATATTCACCTCTGTATGTATGTCAGTTTGTACTGCTTTTTAGTTGTTCGGAAAAGCCATCCAACATGTGTCGTGTTGTGACGTGTCTAAATATATGAACGCACCATACCGACGGTCCTACAGAATGTCTCGAGGGCCAAACGTCGAGGTAAAATGCACGATTGAGAATTATAATTTATCTCCGGGAAAACGGTGCCCTCTTGTGCCCAGAAGGAAATCTAGACAATGGAGTGAAGTCTTCATGAGAGAAAGGTTCACTGTTGCTCTGGAGCAGAGTTACCCAAACCCGGTCTTGAGGCTCACCCAGGGTGCTCGTTTTGGTTTTAACCCTAGCACTACACAAGTTTCAAGTTGGATATTCACACTTTAAAACCTCAACTTTCAAACCACCTGAGCCACAGACTCCAAATAAGTGTCATGATGTTGGAAAAATTGCACAAAACATTGCACAGGTCTTATTTTCATGATTTGGAAATTAATTCACTTTCCAAAGCTAATAAAAGTGGAAATGTGAGCAGCATTTTGTATTCTGAGTTGAATTAGTTAGGGAGCATAAACAAAGTACAAACTTTTTTTTACATTCAGATTTCAATCGTTGGTCATGTGACCTACTGACTTCACACAAGGTTCAGAATGTCCACCGACTCCCCTAATATATTTCACACCCTTTAGTTTGTCCATTTTCACCTCACACATTTTTACATGAATTTTTCTCAATTTCAAATTTCAATAGCTCCTTGGTCATGTGACCTATTGACCTCAAACTACTTTCAGAATGTCCACGGACTGGCGGAGACGGGCGCCACGAGGCATGCAGTGCGGTAAACGCAACCGATCCTGGAGAAGCTGGCGGGAGCCCCGGCGAGAGTTCTCATTTCTTTGTGAAGGACAGGGCGCCCTGGAATGGGTTCGCCCCGAGAGAGGGGCCCAAGCCCTGGAATGGGTTCGCCCCGAGAGGGGTCCAAGCCCTGGAATGGGTTCGCCCCGAGAGAGGGGCCCAAGCCCAGGAAAGTGTTCGCCCCGAGAGAGGGGCCCAAGCCCTGGAAAGTGTAACGGTTTCGGCATTGTCCGGTGAGATCTCCCTGGTCCTTGAAAATCCAGGGGAAGAGGGTGTAAATCTCACGCCGGGTCCTACCCGTATCCACAGCAGAAAGCCTCTGGCATGTTATAATGTAGGTAAGGGAAGGGAGGTCTCTCGTCCGTGATCTCGCAAGGCGGCTGTGTGCGGTGATTCGTCGTGGTGGTGTCCGTGGTTGGGCCAAAGGCAGACTGGTGGGGGGGTTGGGTCCGGCGGTTGGCGGCGGCAACTCTGGACGTGCACAGGGCCCTTCTCGCGGATCTCCCTAGCTACGGTGCTCGCCAGCCCTACACATTGAAGGTGGGGAGGTCTCCTCTACGCTCACTAGACATGAGGCAGAGACTAAAGCCATTGGCCCCGAAGTGATAGGGAATTGCATGGATCTTGCTCATGCCCTATGAAGTGGGGAGAGCTAAAGCTTGTCTGGGGAGGGAGGCCTCCATCTGATGTGGGTAGTACCATTCACGCCCATTGCTTTGCTGCGGAACCATAAAACGGAGGGAAGAAGTCTAGGTTCCCACTGGGCACGGATCACTGAATGTCAACTTGATGAAATTCAAAAAGGAGCGTACCCACCTGCTGCAGTCACACTCAAATCCACCTCGTGTGACTATGACCCCCCCCCCTCATGTGACTGTGACCCCCCTCCCCCTCATGTGACTGTGAACCCCCCCCCCTCATGTGACTGTGAACCCCTCCCCTCGTGTGACTGTGACACCCCCGTGTCCCCCTCCCGTGTGACTCCCCCTCCCCCTCGTGTGACTGTGACCCCCCATGTGACGTGTCACAGTGACCCCCTCCCCCTCCCCGTGTGACTCCCCCTCCCACTCATGTGACTGTGACCCCCCTCCCCCATGTGACTGTGACCCCCCTCATGTGACTGTGACCCCCCCCCCTCATGTGACTGTGTCCCCCCTCCCCCTCATGTGACTGTGACTCATGTGACTGTGACCCCCTCCCCCTCATGTGACTGTGAACCCCCTCCCGCTCGTGTGACTGTGACCCCCCTCCCCTCATGTGTGTCATGTGACTGTGACCCCCCTCCCCCATGTGACGTGTGACTGTGACCCCCCTCCCACTCATGTGACTGTGACCTCCCCCTCCCCTCATGTCATGTGACTGTGACCCCCCTCCCCCTCGTGTGACTGTGCCCCTCCCCGTGTGACTGTGACCCCCTCCCCCTCCCTCCCCCTCGTGTGACTCCCCCTCCCCTCGTGTGACTGTGACCCCCCCCTCGTGTGACTGTGACCCCCCCCCTCGTGTGTGTGACTGTGACACCCCCTCGTGTCACAGTGACGTGTGACTGACCCCCCCCCTCCCGTGTCACAGTGAGGAATAGTAATGAAGCGCTGGTAAAGGTGGTTCCTATGGTTCTGTCCCGGGGGGCTGACTGGGCAAGCAAATGATTGAAAGGGGATGATTATTTTCTGTTGCTTCTTCCGAACACCCGGTCGACGATGCCTCTAGATACCACGAGGGTTATTTGGTCCTCAAGCCTATAAGTATTGCGCTGGCACTTGATGTCGATGTAAAAACCCAGTTAAAGTCCGCAGAAGTTTAGTAGCAGAAACTGATGTCCCGTTTGGAAGACCGAAAAGCCTCTGATGATACCACCTGGCGTGACTCTAATGGATGTCAATTTGATGATGTCTGACCGTAGTATGCTACCCTTTGTGGTCGCACTCATACCACCTTTGGGGTGGCTGTGACCCCCTCACGTCAAAGTGAGTTAATTGGATGAAGCTGGGGTAAACGGCTGGACATAATGAAGAGTCTCTTGAGGTAGCCAAATGCCTCATCTAATTAGTGACGCGCAATGAATGGATGAACGAGAAACGTGTGAGATGAAAATGGACAAACTAAAGGGTGTGCAATATAGACGGGCAGTCAGTGGACATTATGAACCTTGTTTGAAGTCAGTAGGTCACATGACCAAGGAGCTATTGAAATTCAAAATTTGTAATAAATAATTTAAAATAGTGCGAGATGTAAATCGACAAAAATAAAAAGTGTGTCTATGCCAACGGGTTAGCTAGAACCAGTTTAAAGTTTTAGGAGTAACAGTTAAAGAGCTATTGAAATGAGAACAATTTGATTTGTCACTATGTTGATGGTCCCTAACTGCCTTTGGTGGACGTAAGGAAAACTACAGGCGAATATCTGTCGAATATCCAACCGTCTTTACCTCAGTGCACGACACAGCTGATTCAAATAATCAAAGCTTGATGAGTTGATGCGCCAGGGAAACCCTGATCCGGAGAGTCCAATGAGACACTCCCTAGGATTCTCAGCCGTAAGTATCGCCCGCAGCCGGGACCGTGTCAACTACTGTTTAATTAGAAAACTTTAATAATCCTCGCTTTGCAATACGGTTTTGGAAATATAAAGTCTTCTACTTTCACATCAAAATTATTTCACAAATACGAAATGAAACACTTACTGTACACCGTTTTAACCCGATTTAAACAGTTACAACCAACAGTATTTTAAAGAAGTGACCTTCCTCTGTTATACACAGGTGTTCGGAGCATGGTCACCTCGGTGTTCTGTCCGTCATCCATAAACAAGTACTGTTATGGTCATGAATGGGCTACACTAAATATTTGTGCCTTTTGAACAGGGTATGGTAGTAGGTGCGAGGCGCACCAGTTTGAGTGTGTCAAGAACTGCAAGGCTGCAAGGTTCTTCACACTCAGTTTCCAGTGTGCATCAAGAATGGTCCACAAACCCAAAGGACATCCAGCCAACTTGACAACTGTGGGAAACATTGGAGTCAACATGGGCCAGCATCCCTGTGGAACACTTTCAACACCATATCGTCCATGTCTCTGATCAACTGAGGCAGTCCTGAGGGCAAAGGGAGGTGTTCCTAATGTTTCGTACAGTGTATAATCATTTTCTGTTATGGCATTGATTTATCTGGCCAACTCAGCTTAACCAGAATGTCAACTACTGTATTTGTATATAAATGTGACACGAGATATACCAAAGACCGAAAAACAGAAGGAAAAAACTATTTTTTAATACTCAGATGCAGATATATTCAGATTACTATGGCAATGGTCAACACTCACATCTCCTATTATCACTACAAACCTTACCAAGAATCACCAACCTGACAGCCCCAGCATCTCCCTGACAGCATCACCAATCCCCCTCTCCCTGACAGCATCACCAATCCCCCTCTCCCTGACAGCATCAAGACAGCATCACCAAACCTGACAGCATCAGCATCACCAACCTCCCCCTCTCCCTCCAGGTTAGGATTTGGACAGGGTAGACCTTCACTGTAAATAAGAATTTGTTCTTAACCGTCTTGCCTAGTTAAATAATTACCAATACCCCCCCCCCGGACAGCATCAATAATCACATCTTAATAGCTTCACAAATTTATTCCTTTCAGAAAATAACTGACATTCCAGAACACACACATTGTGACAGCATATTTCCAGAGTTCCTTTTCTTGTAATTTTTCTTAAGTTGCATTTACACAGGAAGCCCAATTTCGATCTTTTGGCCCCAATATTGGCAAAAGATCTGATCTGATTGGGCAAGAGATCAGAATTGAACAACCTGTGTGAACGTAGCCTTACACACAGTAAAGAGGGTAGACATTGCATTAGCAGAAAGATTTCTGGCGGATATATTTACAGGTACAGTACATTCAGATCAACATAATAAAAAGGTCCATCCTATCAGATCAGCGTGATAAAAAGGTCCATCCTATCAGATCAGCGTGATAAAAAGGTCCATCCTATCAGATCAGCGTGATAAAAAGGTCCATCCTATCAGATCAGCGTGATAAAAAGGGTCCATCCTATCAGATCAGCGTGATAAAAAGGGTCCATCCTATCAGATCAGCGTGATAAAAAGGGTCCATCCTATCAGATCAGCGTGATAAAAAGGGTCCATCCTATCAGATCAGCGTGATAAAAAGGTCCATCCTATCAGATCAGCGTGATAAAAAGGGTCCATCCTATCAGATCAGCGTGATAAAAAGGGTCCATCCTATCAGATCAGCGTGATAAAAAGGGTCCATCCTATCAGATCAGCGTGATAAAAAGGGTCCATCCTATCAGATCAGCGTGATAAAAGGGTCCATCCTATCAGATCAGCGTGATAAAAGGTCCATCCTATCAGATCAGCGTGATAAAAAAGGGTCCATCCTATCAGATCAGGGGATACCACTAAAGCTTCTCCTGATACCAAAAAGGGTCCATCACTAAAGCTTCTCCTGTTCACTAAGAGGGTCAGCGCTTCTCCTGTTCACTAAAAGGGTCCATCCTATAAAGCTTCTCCTGTTCACTAACGAGGGTCAAGGGGATACCACTAAAGCTTCTCCTGTTCTAACGAGGGTCAATAGATCAGCGTGCTTCTCCTGTTCAAAAAGGGTCAATAGATACCACTAAAGCTTCTCCTGTTCCATCATAGATACCACTAAAGCTTCTCCTGTTCACTAACGAGGGTATCAGGGGATCAGTTCGTGATAAAAAGGGTCCATCCTAGCTTCTCCTGTTCAGATCAGCGTGATACCAAAAGCTTCTCCTGGTCCATCCTATCAGATCAGCGTGATACCATAAAACTAACGAGGGTCAATAGATACCCTATCAGATCTAAAGCTTCTCCTGTTCACTAACGAGGGTGATAACGAGGGTCAGGGGATACCACTAAAGCTTCTCCTGTTCACAACGAGGGTCAGGGATCAGATCAGGGTCAGGGGATACCAAAAGCTTCTCCTGTCCATCCTATCAGATCAGCGGGATACCAAAAGGTCCATCCTGTTCAGATCAGCGTGATACCAAAAGGTCCTGTTCACTATCAGATCAGTTCACTAACGAGGGTCAGGGGATACCAAAAGGTCCATCCTGTTCACTAACAGGGTCGTGATAGCTTCTCCTGTTCAAAAGGTCCATCCTACGAGGGTCAGGGATCTAAAGCTTCTCCTGTGATAGGGATACCAAAAGGGGATCCATAACCTATAAAGCTTCTCCTGGACTATAGATGGTGTCCTTTAAATATCAGCAGAAGAAATTCAATCAAGAACAAAAAAATAAAAATACTAAAAAAAAGGATTCTCAGATCAAAAGGGACAAACCTGTTTGCATTATTCTGAAGATCACAAAACAAAAGCTTTTGAACAACCAAATCTTCTCCTGTTCACCTTGTTTTGGAGTTAGCTTCTCCTGTTTAACGAGGGTCAGGGATACCACTAAAGCTTCTCCTGTTCACTAACGAGGGGCATAATTTGCAGCATTGCTTCTCCTAGAACATAAAATAGATTAATACAGAAGCTCCTGTTACTAGCAGGTTCTATGATATTTACGAGGGTCAGGGATTAAACTCCTGTTCACTAACACTAACGAGGGAGGGGGGTCAGGGGATACCACTAAAGCTTCTCCTGTTCACTAATGAGATACCACTAAAGGTCAGGGGATACCACTAAAGCTTCTCCTGTTCACTAACGAGGGTCAGGGGATACCACTAAAGCTTCTCCTGTTCACTAACGAGGGTCAGGGGATACCACTAAAGCTTCTCCTGTTCACTAACAGGGTCAGGGGATACCACTAAAGCTTCTCCTGTTCACTAACGGGTCAGGGGATACCACTAAAGGGATACCACTAAAGCTTCTCCTGTTCACTAATAAGGGTCAGGGGGGATACCACTAAAGCTTCTCCTGTTCACTAACACTAACGAGGGTCAGGGGATACCACTAAAGCTTCTCCTGTTCACTAACGAGGGTCAGGGGATACCACTAAAGCTTCTCCTGTTCACTAACGAGGGTCAGGGGATACCACTAAAGGGTCAAGGGATTCTCCTGTTCACTAATAAGGGTCAGGGGGGATACCACTAAAGCTTCTCTGTTCCTGTTCACTAATAAGGGGGGTCAGGGGGATACCACTAAAGCTTCTCCTGTTCACTAACGAGGGTCAGGGGATACCACTAAAGCTTCTCCTGTTCACTAATAAGGGTCAGGGGATACCACTAAAGCTTCTCCTGTTCACTAACGAGGGAGGGGGGTCAAGGGATACCACTAAAGCTTCTCCTGTTCACTAACGAGGGTCAGGGTCAGGGGATACCACTAAAGCTTCTCCTGTTCACTAACGAGGGTCAGGGGATACCACTAAAGCTTCTCCTGTTCACTAACGAGGGTCAGGGTCAGGGGATACCACTAAAGCTTCTCCTGTTCACTAACGAGGGTCAGGGGGGATACCACTAAAGCTTCTCCTGTTCACTAACGAGGGTCAGGGGATACCACTAAAGCTTCTCCTGTTCACTAACGAGGGTCAGGGGATACCACTAAAGCTTCTCCTGTTCACTAAGGGGATTCTCCTGTTCACTAAGGGTCAGGGGATACCACTAAAGCTTCTCCTGTTCACTAACGAGGGTCAATAGATACCACTAATGATTTTGCTTTAACTCCAAATCACTCAGAGCTTTTTCATGGTCGTAAAGCAGATGCATGAGGCAAATGGCAAGTAATATTCCCTGTACAGAGCTCTTACATAATGCAGATTTGATGGCTCCAATTCACGAGATACGTGCACTATGTAAATACTAGAGGAAGACGAGCTCCACATTGAGCCAGGCTAACACACTAAAAACGGACTTGAACGGCAGGCATGTATTCACAATGCTTCAATACCAGACTTGTAAGGTTGTTCTTCAGCAGTGTCTAATACATTGATGCAAAAAAAAGAAAAACAAACAACTTTATTTTAACTTCATTCAATTTAACTTGGCAGGAAATTTGAGTTTTGTAAAGTACAGAGAAACGTCTTCACGTAATGTTACCTCCCAGCACAAGGACGTCAGTGGCTGACGCAACTTTTACAGGACGTTGTTCTAGGACGCTTGAGGTGTTTCAACATACCAGTAGTTATTACACTTCAATAAATAGAATGTAAATTGGGACCTGCTATTGGGGTTAAATATAAATATACAAATCTGCTATTAGGGGGGGGGTTATAAATATTGAAATGGTAATCCCAAATTTAACCATTGATCCAGACTAGTACCAAGGCCTATTGTCACTTTCACAAGAGCATGCATGCAAATGTGAACAGGGGATGCTTGTAATAAGCCAAAAAACGATACAGAAAACCACAAAATGAACATTTGAAAAATCATCCCCCCTCAAAAAAAATAAAAAATAAGATCTTTATGAAATCAAATCAGAATCCCATGCAGTTGAATGATACCATCTACTAACCCGACTAAACTCCATGTTGCAGTGAGACTCGTGACTTCACATAGGTCTAACTGAAGCCTTCAAAGAACCACACTGAATCATAAACACTTTTACATGAAGAAGAAAACAAAGAGACCGTAGGGCACAGAATCATAGTTCTACTAAAAACAAAAAGGCAACAAAACAAGTTTGAGGTGAGAAGTGGGTGGCACAGAGTAGCCAGTAAGTAAACTGCTACCCAGTTTGACAACGGTGCCACCTGATAGGTGGAGGCCATTAACCAACAGTGAGAGGAAGGAAAAAAAAAAGAACAGAACATTCTGTGATGTCATAATAGCAAAGGCTGAGACATTGGATTCTAACAGAGGAGGTCATTATGATGGACGCAATAAATGGGATGTTTCTTTGACTACTTGCTGCCCAGTTATTGCTGCCGTTTTAGCCAACAGGTAAATCATGTCTAGTGTGGTGGTCCTTCAATATTCTAGCTACAAGCACATTCACATTGAATAGCTTTAACTGATGTATAAAACAAGAAGATTGATAGCAGCTATGGGAATTGCTTTGGGGGCCAAAATAGAGATGTCCTGTCCAAACTGCAGGTAAATGAACCCTTCGCACTGGCTGAGGAACTCCCACACCGACATAAATACAATACTTAAAAAAAAATAAAAAAAATCACTATGTAGACCAACTGCTGCCAGTAGTTATGTAGCTTTCTTACAACTACGTTAGATAAAACACCACAAAAGTCCTTACTAGGCAATTCAAAACACTAGACGATTCTACATCACCACTGGTTGTAGAGGGGTGTCGTCATGGTCCGGGGTTTGGAGAAGATAGGCAAGTGTGAAACGAACAGAAGTGGATACTTGTACTGGACTCGTAGTGCAGCATCTCAAAATAACCAGAGTATCAATATTCATAACATATATCTTAACCTGACAGACGTACCAACAGCACTTCATCACTAACAGAGACTAGAGAGTTTGAGGAGGCTGGTGAACCTTGGGTTTATAACACCCCATGTCTGTTAACCATGACGCGTTAATGAAGCTATGATGAATGTGCCACAAGCAACAGGAGAGTGGACCCTCGTTGTGACATGCTGAATTAAAAGGGCCAGTCAATTATGATGAATCAGCCTCTTTGGTCCCTTCATTTGATACAAATACACCCCCCCCCCCCGGCCTTTTTCACAAAGATGGACAGAACAGCAGCAGACAAGGCACAATATTCACATGTTGAGAGAAACTCCCTTTCCTCTATATCGAAGACTGCAGACTCAGCAGGTTTTGGCTTTAGTGCACTCTAGAACTACGAGACTAGATATTTACACACAGTACCAAGAAACTAACACAGTCTCTGTGACCCTTAGCACTTACCTGCCACACAGGGTTCATGACATGAGACATTAAATTAGCTTTTATTATTAAAACCTCTATTTGAGGGTATTTTTTAGAGAAAAATAGTTCAAACATATTTAGAGTTAAATTATTAAATGGCTTTTTTTCCAGTTTCCTGTGGCGGCTTCTCGGCAGCTTCTTGAGGGATGATATTGGCATATCATCATGGCTCCTCAGACGACCTCAGCAGCTCCAGGAATGCCCCAACCGCGCCAAAATATCCCTACAGAAAACATACAAGGTGGAAAATATAGTATTATTAATAACACTCAAAATGATGAACTCTGGGAGCTTTGGGGTAGAGTTGACAACTTTGTTTACATCCAGTCTGACAGAATCTAAAATCTTCCAACTCAAATGAAGCGTTGTACCTCGTGTTCTAGGAACAGGGCCTTCAGTTGTCCCTTGGACCAGAAGTCCACGGCGTAGGCCAGCAGCTTAGTAGACACGGTGTTGATCCGTAAGAAGTTCCCAACAAACACAACTCTCTCGATTTTCTGAAAGTGAAAATGTCATAGTACTGGCATCAATTTAAATGTATCCAAAACATGCAGAGACGGTCAATATACAGTTCATAACAGAACTCTAGAAACATTGTTTTTTTTTTAATGTATTTATGTAGTGCTGTCCTTGAGCTTTTAAAACAGCCAATGTTGTCTATTAATGTTCTGTATTATGTCATGTTTCATGTGGACCCCAGGAAGAGTAGCTGCTGCCAATGGGGATCCTAATAAAATACCAACAGCCAATGGGGATCCTAATAAAATACCAACAGCCAAAATACCTAATAAAATACCAAAGCCAATGGGGCCAATGGGGATCCTAATAAAATACCAACAGCCAATGGGGATCCTAATAAAATACCAACAGCCAATGGGGAAATAAAATACCAACAGCCAATGGGGATCCTAATAAAATACCAACAGCCAATGCCAATGGGGATCCTAATAAAATACCAACAGCCAATGGGGATCCTAATAAAAAAACCAACAGCCAATGGGGATCCTAATAAAATGCTAATGGGGATCCTAATAAAATAGCCGGGGAAATACCAATGGGGATCCTAATAAAATCCAATGGGGATCCTAATAAAATACCAACAGCCAATGGGGATCCTAATAAGTACTCATTATAACCACAAAGTGGAGCTAAAAGACAGGAGTCTGCTGTACTTCCCCTGTTATCAACGTACAAGGCCAGAGCAGAGAAGGAAGTCAGCTGGTACAGTATCTGTACTGTCTGTACAATCACTGACACTCATTTATGTTTTATTTTTAAAGCAGCCCCACATCTGAGTGATCTTGCAGCAGGTGTGTGGGAACGTGAAATAAAAGAGAAACCTGCACACGACTCTTTGCTCGTATCACTTATTTTATTCAAGCTTATGTGTCGGGCCTCATCCTTTTGTCAGAGCTATCACTATTAGAGAGAGATCACGGACACTAGAATTACTCTATTGCCAAGCAGCAATGTTTTATACTGTAGTTCACGCTTTTGGAAAAAGGTCTACGGGCCAGATGCTGAAGTTCAGTGCGCTTTGAAAGCCCTGTACAATGCTGCTTGATCACCATGGAAACACTAAAGAAGCTGAAAGCATACAGAAAACCACCCCAAAAAGACTTAAATGTGGTTGTCTCACCTAGCTACTGTAACAGTACTGCTTTCCGTTCCTCTCCTTGTCCCCCCCCCCAAAACCCTGGGCTTGAACCAGGGACCACCTGAACACGTCATCAACTGCCTCCCATGAAGCATCGTTATCTATCGCTCCACAAAACCAGCAGCTCTTACAGAGCAAAGGGAAACAACTACTTCCAAGGTCTCGGAGTGAATGACGTCATCGATTTAAAACGCTACTTGCACACCACCGCTAACTAGCTAGCCATTTCACACCGGTTGCACTACCTTTAAGTTGAACACAAAGTCACTCTGGATAACTGACTAAAATGACTCGGATGTTTAAAAAAAAAAAAAAAAAATGTAAATGCAAATAAGCCCTTTAGACAACTACTTCTCCTGAAAACATGAACTAAGTGAATGAATATTAATGTAACGCAAACTGCAGGGAGAATGTTTGTGCGATGACCTCGTTGACGGCACACATGCGTGCAATGGAACCGATGTTATTAGTGATGGTGACCAGCATAGCCCGGGCCAGGTCCTCTTTGCTGATGGAGTCTCGTTTACGTTTACTCATCATGTGGCCAAAGCTGTGTTAAAATAACGAAAGCATGACATAAGAATCAGAAGAACTTCTATTAGGAATGAACAAATTATTCTTTAAAATTTAAAAACGATACCATTAAGAGTTTGGTTTAGAATTAATAGGGAATTGAACATCAAATCAAAGCCAGTGATATAGCTCCCTTCTGGGACAAAGACACTGTTACTTAACCTACATTGCACCATGTACTGTGTAGCAGTAGCTTATATAGCTTATGTGCTTCTACAGTTCATTAACTACCGTAACAATTACACACACACACACACACACACAGAGTTGAAGTCGGAAGTTTACATACATCTTGGCCAAATACATTTAACTCAGTTTTTCACAATTCTTGACATTTAATCCTAGTAAAAATTCCCTGTTTTAGGTCAGTTAGGATCACCGCTTTATTTTAAGAATGTGAAATGTCAGAATAATAGTAGAGAGAATGATTTCAGCTTTTATTTCTTTCATCACATTCCCAGTGGGTCAGAAGTTTACATACACTCAATTAGTATTTGGTAGCATTGCCTTTAAATTGTTTAACTTGGGTCAAACATTTTGGGTAGCCTTCCACAAGCGTCCCACAATAAGTTGGGTGAATTTTGGCCAATTCCTCCTGGCAGAGCTGGTGTAACTGAGTCAGGCTTCTAGGCCTCCTTGCTCGCATACACTTTTTCAGTTCTGCCAACAAATTCTCTATGGGATTGAGGTCATGGCTTTGTGATGGCCACTCCAATACCTTGACCTTGTAGTCCTTAAGCCATTTTGCCACAACTTTGGAAGTATGCTTGGGGTCATTGTCCATTTGGAAGACCCATTTGTGACCAAGCTTTAACTTCCTGTCTTGAGATGTTGCATCAATATATCCACATAATTTTCTTTCCTCATGCTGCCATCTATTTTGTGAAGTGCACCAGTTCCTCCAAACATAACGATGGTCAATATGGCCAAACAGTTCTATTTTTGTTTCATCAGACCAGAGGACATTTCTCCAAAAAGTACAATCTTTGTCCCCATGTGCAGTTGCAAACCGTAGTCTGGCTTGTTTATGGCGGTTTTGGAGCAGTGGCTTCTTCCTTGTTGAGCGGCCTTTCAGATTATGTCGATATAGGACTCGTTTTACTGTGGATATAGATACTTTTGTACCTGTTTCCTCCAGCATCTTCACAAGGTCCTTTTCTGTTGTTCTGGGATTGATTTGCACTTTTCACACCAAAGTACATTCATCTCTAGGAGACAGAATGAGTCTCCTTCCTGAGCGGTATGACGGCTGCGTGGTCCCATGGTGTTTATACTTGCACACTATTGTTTGTATAGATTAACGTGGTACCGTCAGGCATTTGGAAATTGCTCCCAAGGATGAACCAGACTTGTGGAGGTCTACATTTTTTTCTGAGGTCTGATTTCATTAGATTTTCCCATGATGTCAGGCAAAGAGGCACTGAGTTTGAAGGTAGGCCTTGAAATACATCCACAGGTACACCTCCAATTGACTCAAATGATGTCAATTAGGTTATCAGAAGCTTCTAAAGCCATGACATAATTCTGGAATTTTCCAAGCTGTTTAAAGGCACAGTCAAGTTAGTGTATGTAAACTTCTGACCCACTGGAATTGTGATACATTGAATTATACGTGAAATAATCTGTCTGTAAACAATTGTTGGAAAAATTAGATGTCCTAACCGACTTGCCAAAACTATAGTTTGTTAACAAGACATTTGTGGAGTGGTTGAAAAACGAGTGTTAATGACTCCAACCTAAGTGGATGTAAACTTCAGACTTCAACTGTACACGCTTACAGTACCAGTCAAAAGTTGACACTCGTTCCAGGGGTTGTCTTTCTTTTTACTATTTTCTACATTGTATAAATGGTGGTAAAGACATTGAAACTATGAAATAACACATATGGAATTGTAGTAACCAAAACAAAAACAGTGTTAAACTTATTTTGATCTGTATATTTGAGATTCTTCAAAAGTAGCCACCCTCTGCCTTGATGACAGACTTGGCATTTAAAAGAAATCCTTCAATATTTGAAATTGTTGCATGTTGCATTTATATATTTTTGTTAGGTGTATCTATTATCATGGTAGATATATATATATATATATATATATATCCAGTATAATCATCATGGTATATCCAGTATAATCATCATGGTATATCCAGTATAATCATCATGGTATATCCAGTATAATCATCATGGTATATCCAGTATAATCATCATGGTATATCCAGTATAATCATCATGGTATATCCAGTATAATCATCATGGTATATCCAGTATAATCATCATGGTATATCCAGTATAATCATCATGGTATATCCAGTATAATCATCATGGTATATCCAGTATAATCATCATGGTATATCCAGTATAATTATCATGGTATATCCAGTATAATTATCATGGTATATCCAGTATAGTCATCATGGTATATCCATATAATCATCATGGTATATCCAGTATAATATCATGGTATATCCAGTATAATCATCTGTATATCCAGTATGATCCATGGTATATCCTAATCACCTGGAGTATAATCACAGCAGTATAATCATCTTGGAGGCTGTATAATCATCATAGTCTCCTCATCGTATATCCAGTATAATCCCTCACCAGTATAATCATCATGTCCACTATGCTTATCATGGTTTATCCAGTATAATCATCCATATCCAGTATAATCAAATGTCTATAACACAGTATAGTCAGCAGGCAGCACAGGCCCAGGATTATCATGGTATATCCAGTACCAAGACTGAGAGGAGGATCCCTCCTTCACTGGACACAGAGAAGGCATCAGGCCCAGGAATATCCCTCACCAAGACTGAGCCATAGGAGGACACACAGAGAAGGCATCAGGCCCAGGAACGTCCCCCACCAAGACTGAGAGGAGGACACAGAGAAGGCATCAGGCACAGGAACACATCAAATGGGCAATGACATCAAATCGTAAATGAGTGGAATTTTGTAGTTACACGCATGCATGCTTCAAGTTACGGCTTCGTCCCTCGTGCCGGGGTTCTGGAAAGTGGTTCTGAATGAACACACAACAGTGGCCTAAAAAGGAGTCCCCTCTCAGCCTGAGACGGGGGGTGCTTGTGGAGTTAGGCAGAACAGGTCACAGTGGAACTGTAAGCTGACCCAAAGCCCTGTCACTTTAACCCTGACTTAACCACAGCCAAGTTACAGAACAGCACTGTCCTGAAACATTTCAGATTTTAAACACTACCAGAAATCATAAAAATACAGACCTTGCAAGGCTTTAAAAAAAAAACACAAAAAAAACTTAAAGTTCATCCCTGTGCCCTGTACCTTGTGCCGGTGACCCGTTTGTAGTCGTCTTTGGAGTATACAGCCAGGATGCTAACCCCAGATCCAATGTTGACCAGCAGCATAGGGAACGGGTCGTCCAGACTGCACGGTGTCTTCACACTGTTCTGGGTGTCTGACGGGTTCTCAAAGTAGAAGCACTCGGGGTGGCCGTTGAACCTCACGGAGTCCACATAGAGCAGGCCATGAATCAGACAGTCAAGCTCATCCAGCTTCAACAGCTCTAAATCAGCCATCTGTAGGGGGAGGAGGAGAGAGAGAGAGGTGGTGTGAGGAAAACCAAAGCATGATGCAAAACCTCAGTCACCTGCTCCCTCAACCCTGACTACGTAAACAAATCAGGTCTGCGGCCAGACAACATAGAGGCCCAGGCGGTCAGCACCACAACCAAGTGCCTGACAGCACAGCTCGTCTTCGCAGCACTGGTACAGTAAAGCATCGGCCTCAAGTCCAGACAAAATTTTTAAAACAATGTCTTATCAAACACAGAACACCCTTCCTTGACTGGAATCAAATCAAACTATTATTCACATGTGCCGAATACAACAGGTGTAGTAGACCTTACCGTGAAATGCTGACTTACAAGCCCTTAACCAACAATGCAGTTTAAAGATAGAGTTAAGAAAATATTTACTGAATAATTTTTTTTTCAATGAATTGCAACAATACAGGGGAGGCTACCGAGTCAATGAGGCTATATACAGGGGGTACTGGTACCGAGTCAATGTGCGGGGGTGCAGGTTAGTCAAAGTAATTTGTACATGTAGTTAGGGGTAAAGTGACCATGCATAGATAATAAACAGCAAGTAGCAGCAAAACAAAGGGGGGGGGGGGGGTAGTTCAATGCAAATAGTCTGGGTGGCCATTTTATTAATTGTTCAGCAGTCTTAATGCTTGGGGGGGGGAGAAGCTGTTCAGGAGCCTTTTGGACCTAGACTCGGCACTCTGGTACTGCTTGCCATGCGGAGCAGAGAGAACAGTCTATGGCTTAGGTGACTCGAGTCTTGGACAGTTTTTGGGCCTTCCTCTGACACCGGCTAGTATAGAGGTCCTGATGTCAGGGGGCTTGGCCCCAGTGACACATTACCCTCTGTAGGCCTTACGGTCGGAGGCAGAGCAGTTGCCATGTCAGGCGGTGATGCAACCGGTCAGGATGCTCTCGATGGTGCAGCTGTAGAACGTTTTGAGGATCTGAGGACCCATGCCAAATCTTTTCGGTCTCCTGAGGGTGAATCGTTTTTGTCGTGCCCTCTTCACGACTGTCTTGGTGTGTTTGGACCATGATAGTTTGTTCGGGATGTGGACACCAAGGATCTTGAAGCTCTTGACATGCCACACTGCAGCCCCATCGATGAGAATGGGGGCATGTTCACCCCTCCTTTTCCTGTAGTCCACGATCAGCTTCTTTGTCTTGATCACGTTGTGGAAGAGGTTGTTGTCCTGGCACCATACTGCCAGGTCTCTGACCTCCTCCCTATATCCTGTCTCATCGTTGTCGGTGATCAGGCCTACCACCGTTATGTCGTCAGCAAACTTAATAATGGTGATGGAGTCGTGTTTGGCCACGCAGTCGTGGGTGAACAGGGAGTACAGGAGGGGACTAAGGATGCACCCCTGAGGGGCCCCAGTGTTGAAGATTAGGGTGATAGATGTGTTGCCTACCCTTACCACCTGGGGGTGGCCCATCAGGAAGTCCAGGACCCAGTTGCAGAGGGAGGTGTTTAGTCCCAGACTACAGACGGACGGTAGTCATTTAGACAGGTTACCTTCGCTTTCTTGGGCACAGGGACTATGGTGGTCTGCTTGAAACAAGTAGGTATTACAGACTCTTATGGTCAAATTTGCCAAATGGAGGGCGAGGAGAGCTTCGTATGTGACATGCTGGTAGAAATTAGGCTGCAAGTTTGTCAGGTCACCCGTTGTCTAATTCTCTCACTCACCGTTCTGAAGTCGTTCTCGAACTTGTAGGCCCCTCCACCAGTGGCGCAGAGCGTGGTGTGGAGGCTGGAGAAGTTCTTGTCGCTGCCCATCTGGATGAAGCGGTGCATGGCCTGCGTGGGGAAGCGGATGAAGTGCAGGTTGCCCGTCCGGCCACACATGGTCAGGTTTTTCAGTTCCAGGTGGACGTCTCTGACGCCCGTCTTCCCGTACGCCGTGTTGGAGGTCAAGTAGCGGCGGATGCTCTTCAGGTTTTCCACCTCTTCCTGTTCCTCCTCCGCCGTGATGTCCTTAGGCTCGAAGTAGACCAGCTTCACCAGAGTACCGCCAATGTCCATCCCAAACCAGGGGAAGGCTGTCAAGGCATAGCAAGAAATAAGTTAGCATTGAAGGTGTTATTATCGCATGGTTACTGTGTCGTTTGCCTGTTATTTCGCTGTTGTTTCCCTGTCATCAGAAAAGAACAAAGCCTCACTTGCATGCATTTAATTGTTCAATTACATTTTTTAAATGTAACCTTTATTTAACTAGGCAAGTCAGAACAAATTCTTATTTACAGTGATGGTCTACCAGGGAAGTGGGTTAACTGCCTTGTTCAGGGGCAGAACTGATTTTTTTTTACCTTGTCAGCTCTGGGATTCGATCCAGCAACCTTTCAGTTACTAGTCCAACGCTCTAACCACTAGGCTACCCGCCGCCCCTCCACTCTAACCACTAGGCTACCCGCCGCCCCTCCACTCTAACCACTAGGCACCCGCCGCCCCTCCACTCTAACCACTAGGCTACCCGCCGCCCCTCCACTCTAACCACTAGGCTACCCGCCGGCCCCTCCACTCTAACCACTAGGCTACCCGCGCCCCTCCACTCTAACCACCACTAGGCTACCCGCCGCCCCTCCACTCTAACCACTAGGCTACCCGCCGCCTCCCTCCACTCTAACCACTAGGCTACCCGCCGCCCCTCCACTCTAACCCCTAACCACTAGGCTACCCGCCCCTCCACTCTAACCCCTCCTCCACTAGGCTACCCGCCGCCCCCACTCTAACCACTAGGCTACCCGCCGCCCCTCCACTCTAACCACTAGGCTACCCCGCCGCCCCTCCACTCTAACCACTAGGCTACCCTGCCGCCCCTCCACTCTAACCACTAGGCTACCCTGCCGCACCATTCATGCAGTTGGAAAACAAGGTTGTAATTCAGACAGCAATAGTATTCTTAATGCCCCCTAAAACAGAATTCCATGCCTTATGCAACCAGTGTCTGTTGTGCCCTTGGGCTGAGTATAATCGTTATAATTCCCTTCTCCCAGCTCACATGGCTTGCTCAGATATCTCAATTCTTATTAGCCAATGCCTGTCACGTGAACAGGTCCTTCTCACGGGTATCGCAGCTCCAAAGTATTCCACAAGTGAAGACCGACATTGGGAATGCAACCATGCACCTCCTTATATCGAATTCATTTACTTTTCGTGAGCCAATCAGATGAGCAGATGTAAGGAACAGCAAAAGCACTAGCCTGTGAATCTAAAAAAGTTGTATTCTATTGGTCAGATTGACCCTCCTTCTGTGACAAGAACGGAATATTCCAAACATAGTCTGGGACAGTTGTGGGAAGCGATACATCCCAAATTAATACAACCACTGTATATAAAAAAACAAACACTTAAAAAGCAAATGATGCAACCGATCAGAACGTTTAGCTTAAAATGTTGATAAAGTATTGGGCTATTTCTTCACATTCTAAGCGTAGCAACGCTATAATCGCAAATGTTTCAGCGTCGTCCGGGTTAAGGGGAGGGTTTGGCCTGCCGGGATTTCCACCACTGCTTTCAACGCAGCACCATCATAGGATGCCACCTTTCCAACAAGTCAGTTCGTCAAATTTCTGCCCAGCAAGGGCTGTCGCGTGCAACTTCAAATGTGAATGAACTTGACTGGCCTGCACAGAGCCCTGACCTTAACCCCATCGAACACCTTTGGGATGAATTGGAACACAGACTGCGAGCCAGGCCTAACCGCCCAACATCAGTGCCCTGACCTCACTAATGCTCTTGTGGCTGAATGGAAGCGAGTCCCCGCAGCAATGTTCCAACATCTAGTGGAAAGCCTTCCCAGAAGAGTGGAGGCTGTTATAGCAGCAATGTTCCAACATCTAGTGGAAAGCCTTCCCAGAAGAGAGGAGACTGTTATAGCAGCAAACGGGGACCAACTCCATATTAATGTCCATGAGTTTGGAATGAGATGTTGGACGATCAGGTGTCCACATACTTTTGGTAATTTGGTGTATTTTAAAATGTTGACTGCCTCTGCTCAGATTGCAAGGTGGGTGATGTTGCATTGCTATCAGAATGAACAGTGCCTCAAGTATGCCCGACAGAATCAAGCCTTTAGATATGAATAATTATCGTACTTTATATATTTGTCAAAACATGACTGGCGTTAAAGCCTACAGTGCCTTCGGAATGTATTCAGACCCATTGACGTTTTCCACATTTTTGTTACGTTGAAACGTTATTCTAAATTGGAATAAATAAAACATTTTCCTTGTCAATCTACACACAATACCCCATAATGGACATCACAATACCCCATAATGGACATCACAATACCCCATAATGGACATCACAATACCCCATAATGACAAAGCAAAAACTGGTTTGTAGAAATGTTTGCAAATGTATTAAAAAAAATAAAAACAGAAAAATCGTATTCGTTCCAACAGGACAACGACCCTAAGCACACAGCCAAGACAACGCAGGCGTGGCTTTGTGGACAAGTCTCTGAATGTCCTTGAGTGGCCCAGCCAGAACCCGGACTTGAACCCTATCGAACATCTCTCGAGAGACCTGAAAATAGATGCTCCCCATCCAACCTGACAGAGCTTGAGAGGATCTGCAGAGAAGAATGGGGAAAAACTCCCAAGCTGCCAAGCTTTTAGCGTCATACCCAAGAAGCGTCATACCCAAGAAGCGTCATACCCAAGAAGCGTCATACCCAAGAAGCGTCATACCCAAGAAGCGTCATACCCAAGAAGCGTCATACCCAAGAAGACTTGATGCTGCCAAAGGTGCTTCCTGAGTAAAGGGTGTGTGATCAGTAAGTATTTATTTATAATACATTTGCAAAATATAATGTTTTCGCTTTGTCAGTAGGGGTTGTGTGTAGATTGATGGGGGGGGAATGAATTGAATCAATTTTAGAATAAGGCTGTAACACACACACTTGTGTTTTTCTTAACAGAAGAACAACTGTTATTCGGTTATCCAATCAATTTAATTGGCTATTTTGGTTAATGGCCTTGATGCCCTGGCAGATTAGGTATCTTTGGGAAGGGCAAATGGCCTTGCCCCCAAAAATCATGAAATTCCAGGCCTGAGTCTCACTTATATTTTTAGGGAGAACGATTAATTGAGATGCACCTTAGAACGAGGCCTCTTCGCTGGTCTTTCTAGTTATTGTGTGTTCTTAAGCACGTTGCACTTACGTTCAAGCTTGGGCGGTGCGCTACTTTATTGTCTGTCTAGTTACAGAAGCAGAAATTCTTGGACAAAATAAGTCAGGGAACTACTACTACTACCTCTGCATGTGTAACGGATGTGAAATAGCGTTTCAATATGTCACTTGCTCTGAGACCTCAAAGTAGTGGTTCCCCTTGCTCTGCTTTTGTGGGGCGATGGGTAACGATGCTTCGTGGGTGACTGTTGTTGATGTGTGCAGAGGGTCCCTGGTTCGCTCCCGGGTCGGGGCGAGGGGACGGTCTAAGGTTATTCATGTCCATTCCAGAGCCTGCCCGACACTATTCCATGAACATGTCGTCCATCTCCTTGTCTGCAGTGTGTTCATTTAGCAGTGCTCTGATATTATAATGGGGGGAAATGTCATAGCTGGGAATTAGGAGAGACTGCCTGACAAGAGTCAGAGTCTGCCTCATGAAGCTGGTTGAGACAATGCAGAGAGATTGCAAAGCTGTCATCAAGGCAAAAAGGGTGGCTACTTTCAATAATCTCAAAGTATAAAATATATTTTGATTCATTTAACACTTTTTTGGTGACTACATGATTCCATGTGTTATTTCATACTTTTGATGTCTTATGTAGAAAACAGTAAAAATAAAAAGACAAATCCTGGAATGAGTAGGTGTGTCCAAACTTTTGACCGGGAGTGTATGTTTGAATAGCACAGTACAGTCAGTAGAGCGCGGTACAGTGAATGGAGCACAGTAGAGGGTATAGTGCAGTATATTGCACTGTACGCTACGGTACTGCACAAAACTCTACAATACTGCATAGGGCGGTATACCATATTTTACTATATACACCGGTATTGGGTTTTTACTTTACCTTCTATAACGTTATTTTAATGTTTGGTTTGTTAAAATTGTGTAGCGCTGTGTGTAACATCCATTTTTATAGTTTACTCCGCTACTTGAGTCATCCCTCTCCGCTCTCTCGCCACGCCCCTTTCCACACAGACCTAGTCCCGCCCCCTGTCAGTCAAGGACGCATGTGTTGTTGCTCGACCACGAGACACTTTCGTTCAGTCTGCATGGTCAACGCAGCACATGCAACAACGTTACCAATTTCATCTTAATATCAATCCACAAGCGTTCTATAATTACAATATTTGTTTGTGTTTCTTACATCTGCAAACAGCTAGTTTGTATTTTCTTAGCAAGTTAAGCTAAATCGTGTTAGCCACTAATGCTAATCGCAGCTAATAAAAGTACTGAGCTACCTAATACAACACGATGCCAGTACTAGAGGAGGCTTAAAATCAGCATGTTGTTCGTGTAACAGTATCTTTTAAATCAAATATGGAATATGTTGGCTATATGAATGAAGATTTCATGTAGCCAAAGACTATAGGGTCCCCTAGGAAACACTGAACCTTCACTTTGGTTCCTACCCTGTCACAATAACTCCTCCGTGGCATTTGCATTCATTGTTATGTCAAACTGCCCACTATTATTTTATAGAATTATAATAAACATTCTATTTCCACGATTCCAAAAAGTTCATCCAAATGTTTTGATATAAATCGCAATTGCACCATTTGGTTAAAAATAAGGCCTAGTATTTTTGATACTACTATATCTCCCAGCCCTAGCGCTGCGCTGCACGCCACTGCGATATCCAAACCTTTTATTTATTTCACCTTTATTTAACCGGGTAGGCTAGTTGAGAACAAGTTCTCATTTGCAACTGTGACCTGGCCAAGATAAAGCATAGCAGTGTGAACAGACAACACAGAGTTACACATGGAGTAAACAATTAACAAGTCGATAACACAGTAAAAGAAAAAATAGAGTCTATATGCATTGTGTGCAAAAGGCATGAGGTTGGCGAATAATTACAACCTAAGGAACATGTGGAGAATAACAATCATAGCCATATTTATCCATTTCTGTGAAGTACAAGTCAGAGACCCATGATGTAATTCAATTACTGAGTAAATCAATTTCACTTACTGTACTTCAAAAACCAAAAGAGATTTTGTTTTCAAAACTCAAGGTGCCATGTCACAAGCTGACAACCAATTCTTTCTGCAGACATCTTTTACTCTTAATTGGGAGGAGATTTTTTTAAACAGAGTCACACCTGCATTGCTTGCTGTTTGGGGTTTTAGGCTGGGTTTCTGTACAGCCCTTTGAGATATCAGCTGATCTAAGAAGGGCTTTATAAATATATTTGATTAAAAACCTAAAGGGAGATTTGACTATTAGTCCGTTACCAAAGTTTGCATCGGCACAGTTCTTCTACTAAATTAGTTTTTTTGTACATTTTTCAGTGAAAATTGTTGAAGGTAGTCCTTGTGCATAGACTTGTATGGTTTGTTAAACTTTGAAATCAAATGGGTTTTTTTGTCGAAGCATAATTCCGTTAATATGGAATTGTCCTTAAACCATATCTGATAGGAATCCACAAAAACATGCAGGGAAGTAATAATTATAATAAAAAAATGTTTTTTGAAATCATATTTAAAGAGCCTTCAAAAAATATGTATAAAAAATAAATAAAAGCACACTGTAAAGCAAAGACTATAAAACAAAAACAAGATTAAAGATAATCCTCACTTCCAACTGATTAAACAAGACCAAGGTCTGCTGTTCCAACCTTTTCTTAGGTTGAATAATTACTAGGTGATAGGCAAACCTGCTTCTCTGGTAGTGGAATCATTCTTTATCAGGGAGCAAGGCTAGGGGCACATGACAGTCACCCCACCAGAGGCACCTGCCCTGTCCAACTGTGTGGGTGTGTCCAGATGACGGGGCAACGAACAGACAGACCAGGACATGTGGGTGAAAGGTGTCCGTTTTCCTCCCCCTCCCGCTCCCCCTGCCATGGCTCTCTGCAACCACAAGGGGGTTGAGAAGGTGTCTGTGTGTGGAGAGGGGAGGTATGGTAAGAATGTCAAATAAAATACAAATGTAAAGGTCACAGTAGAGGTAACATATTAATCTATCTGTAAGTGATCTTTATTCAGAATGTCTTCTAATTCCGATATGTGGTTCTCGTTCACATCCTGTATGCCGTGTACCTACAATCTGAATATCAGTTTGCGGTCAGGAGGTTTTGAAAATGTTCTCTTCTTCTACTCCCATAGGTTTCTTTCTCTTTGCCCCATCAATGCTACAGGATTAGTGGCTGGTAAACACTGTAGCCCAGGGTTGGGGTCAATTACCATTTCAATTCAAGAAGTACATTCCAATTCCAAATTGCCTTCAATGCTTTTCAATGAGACATGTGGAATTGGAATGAATTGGAATGTGGGAATGTGGAATTGGAATGTACTTTCTGAGTTGAAATGGAGCCCAACCCTGGTGAAGTTTACCATACTGCACATCTCCTCTTGATTTCTATTACAATGCAAGAGACAAGGACCCACCCTTCTTTGGGTGGTAATGTTATGTTTTAAATGTGGTATTGATTGCTGCTGCCTTTTTGGCCAAGTCTCTCTTCCTTAAAAAAAATATATATTTTTTTTTTTAAAGACTGTCTCAATGGGCTTTTCCTGGTTAAATATACACTGATGTTCAAAACTTTGGGGTCACATCGAAATGTCCTTGTTTTTTAAAGAAAAGCAATTTTTGTTAAAATAAAATTGATCAAAAATAGTGTAGCCATAGTAATTTACAATATTAACAATTGTAGCTGGAAAAGGCAGATTTTTTATGAAATTTCTACAGTGTAAGTCGGAAGTTTACATAGCCAAATACATTTAAACTCAGTTTTTCACAATTCCTGACATTTAATCCTAGTAAATATTCCCTGTTTTAGGTCAGTTAGGATCACCACTATTTTAAGAATGTGAAAAGTCAGAATAATAGTAGAGAGAATGATTTCAGCTTTTATTTCTTTCATCACATTCCCAGTGGGTCAGAAGTTTAAATACACTCAATTAGTATTTGCACAAAGTAGATGTCCTAACCAACTTGCCAAAACTATAGGTTTGTTAACAAGACATTTTCAATGATGTTAGCACAGCTGAAAACTGTTGTCCTAATTAAAGAAGCAATAAAACTGTCCATCTTTAGACTAGTTGAGTATCTGGAGCATCAGAATTTGTGGCTTTGATTGGAGGCTCAAAATGGCTAAAAACAAAGCACTTTCTTCTGAAACTCATCTATTCTTGTTCTGAGAAATGAAGGCTACTTCATGTGAGAAATTACCAAGAAACTGAAGATCTCATACAACACTGTGTCCTACTTCCTTCACAGAACAGCACAAACTGGCTACACTAGTTTGAGAAACAGACGCCTCTCTCAAGTCCTCAACTGGCAGCTTCATTAAATAGTACCCACACAACACCAGTCACAACGTCAACAGTGAAGAGGCTACTCCGGGAGGCTGGCCTTCAAGGACATTTCTAATTGACCCCAAACCTTTGAACGACAGTGTATATATATATATATATATATATATATATTTTTTTTTTTTTTTATTGAATTGACGTTACACCAATTTGGAGGCTGTTGAGGAGAGAATGGCTCATAATAATGTCTAGAACGGAGAAAATGGCATCAAACCATGTGTTAGATACCATTCCACCTATTACGCTCCAGACATGACCTTCCTCCCCAATTAAAGGAGACACCAAACTCCTGTGACTGACACCTACAAGTGAAACCAGTGTCAGTGTCCACAAAACTTGCTAATCATCTCATCGGTGAACTGTAACTATAGTGGAAGAACTCGACTGATGGAATCAGAAGTCCAGTCTGGAGTCTTTCTTAAAGAGAGCCGTTCGGTGAAAACAAAAGATCACCACACTTTTAAATCCACCCGTTCCTTTCCTCACTTCACTGACTATGTCAGACGCTCCTGGGTGAAGTTTCAGCTTCCCCAATCCTAACCATTAGTGGTGAAAATTGTTTTTATCTCCAACCCTGGTCCTGGAGAGATACTGTCCAAAACTGACCCAAGATCAGCGTCAACTCTCCAACCCTGGTCCACTGTAGGTTTTTATCTCCCAGATGCTCTGTAGATAAGGTTTTTATCTCCAACCCTGGTCCTGGAGAGATAGTCCAGGTTATCTCCTAACCCTGTTCCTGGAGAGATACTGTCCTGTAGGTTTTTATCTCCAACCCTGGTCCTGGAGAGATACTGTCCTGTGGAGAGGTCCTTTTTATCTCCAACCCTGGTCCTGGAGAGATACTGTCCTGTAGGTTATCATCTCCAACCCTGGTCCTGGAGAGATACTGTCCTGTAGGTTATCATCTCCAACCCTGGTCCTGGAGAGATACTGTCCTGTAGGTTTTTATCTCCAACCCTTTTTATCTCCAACCCTGGTCCTGGAGAGATACTGTCCTGTAGGTTTTTATCTCCAACCCTGGTCCTGGAGAGATACTGTCCTGTAGGTTTTTATCTCCAACCCTGGTCCTGGAGAGATACTGTCCTGTAGGTTTTTATCTCCAACCCTGTTCCTGGAGAGATACTGTCCTGTAGGTGTTTTATCTCCAACCCTGTTCCTGGAGAGATACTGTCCTGTAGGTTTTTATCTCCAACCCTGGTCCTGGAGATACTGTCCTGAGGTTTTTATCTCCAACCCTGTTCCTGGAGAGATACTGTCCTCCTGTTCCTGGAGAGTTAGGTTTTTATCTCCAACCCTGGTCCTGGAGAGATACTGTCCTGTAGGTTTTTATCTCCAACCCTGGTCCTGGAGAGAGACCCTCCTGTAGGTTTTAACTCCAACCCTGGTCCTGAGAGAGGTTTTTATCCAACCCTTCCTGATAGGTAGGTTTTTAACTCCAACCCCCTGGTCCTGGACCCTGTTCCTGGAGAGAGACCCAACCCTGTTCCTGGAGGTTTTCAGGTTTTTTTAACTGTTAAAACCTACAGGAGTGTATCTCTCCAGGAACAGGGTTAGAGAGCCCTGATAGGCTATTGGTTTGCCTACTCAACGTCTCTCTTAAACGCGCCTAAATTGAAATGTTCTGCAGTGGCTTGGTGGCTGTCAAACTGATCTGGTGCTACAATTAATTGATACAAAAAACGTACAGCATATTTAAGAGAAATTTCCACTTAAAACAATACATTGTGGTGTTTGTTTTATTACTCCATTGTTGATATAGTCACAAAATGTTTTGCCTGTCAGCATATCATGACCAGCTGAGGTGTAGGCAAATAGGAACTGTGTACTTGTACTTCATGCAATCCCCCCCTGGGTAGATAACCTATAGCTATAATAATCAATGGTACATGTTAAGAGACGAGGTCCTCCAAATGACAGCTCAGAAAGAATGTTGAGGGTGTTGCCAAGTTGAATGTGCAATATATTCTTGTGTAATACAGTACACCACTTCAGATTAAAATTAGGTCTAATTTGAAATCTCTCTCTATATTGATGCTGATATTAAATCACACCATTTTGGTCCTGATGTGTGTGTTACTGATATGTTCACCTGTAGGCTCGGTTGGTATGCATGCCATTTGTGAGACTACATTCTGCATGGCATTAGACAAAGTTAGTGGTTTAAATCATATCGTTCATGGTAAATGGCTTCAGTAAACTTGAAGTATGCATTGTTACATTAGCATGTGAAAAACAACCTCAGTGTCAGACCTATCAAATTGGCACCAAAGATCAACATTTACAGTTGGACAACAGATTAATTATTATCCAACAATATTGGCTTCTGAACATAGTCGATAGGACCAACATTAGGCTCTGAACATAGTCGATAGGACCAACATTAGGCTCTGAACATAGTCGATAGGACCAAGAGATACAATGCTGTTGTCGGTGAAAGCGTCCACTTGACTGAAATCTCATAGAGGTACCTCTAAAACCCAGAGTAGGACATGCGCGACAACTAGGGCATAACAGAGAACACTATTTGCTTTCTCCAGTCTTAACACAATTAGAGCTGAGGAATGCCGACTAGCAGGCTTAACCAATGGGACCGTTGAACTTGCCAGAAGGTCTGTACCAGAAAGAAACTCAACAATACTGGAGAGAACGTTTCTCCACGTCCCCGAGGGTGTTAAATAATGGCAGTGCAGAATAGCCCTACTTGTGACAACATTTGTAATCTACTCTTGACAAATAAAATAAAAACACTGAACCTTGTTCCTATCATACTGTTTGTTCCGAGTTCCGAGTGGCTCAAATTCCACCGTCATAGAAACAATAGCAAACCAACTGACCTGGCTTCTTAACGTTTCTGGGTTTCATAGTGGTGTGCTCTGGTGAACGCAAACACACTCATGAATACCCGAAAGAATGCAGGCATGCAAAGTTAAGATCAGTGGTTTTACAATCCTTTGTTTCCCCAGTTTCTATTGTCACAGCAAACAAAACACTTTCTTGCATCGTGACTTCGTCTCCCATGTTTTAAACTTCTAACAGAAACCAGGGATAAGGGAATGTTGTACATTGAGGGGGGGGGGGGGGTGCCCTGGCTCTTGCACCCAGCCTTGCAGAGATGGGGGCGGCCGATGATTGGCCGAAGTACACCAAGCCTTGTTATTGATTTCACCTTCTGACTGAGAAGACGGCAAAACCACCGGACAACTATTGTCAAAACAACAAGCAGTCACTTGTTTTCTATTGAATGACAAAATGACCTGGCCGGGTCTCACACCCCAGCGTGGCCCCCAGCGTGGCCGGGTCTCACACCCCAGCGTGGCCGGGTCTCACACCCCAGCGTGGCCGGGTCTCACACCCCAGCGTGGCCGGGTCTCACACCCCAGCGTGGCCGGGTCTCACACCCCAGCGTGGCCGGGTCTCACACCCCAGCGTGGCCGGGTCTCACACCCCAGCGTGGCTGGTCTAACAATAGATCATATCGAGCACATCAGTGTTAATATTAGGAGCAAATTAGTTTGATAGGATGGCTAACGAACAGTCTAAAGTACTTACAGCCCTTTTACACATAGCTGAATGTTGACTCTGAAATGGTGGTGCCAGGCAATAGACAAAACATATACAGACAGAAGAATTGACACAATGTCTACAACACACGAGCATCAACCAGAACACCAAGGCTATCCTCACTGGGACACCAACCTGGCCCCTATAATGATTATACAAGATGTTCAGTACCATGCACAGCTGGCTATGCAACTTCTTTAAATGCAACTTCTTTAAATGCAACTTCTTTAAATGCAACTTCTTTAAATGCAACTTCTAAATGCAGCAGCAGCAGCCCCACCCCCCCAGGCGTAGGCCTATCACAATTTTGTTGTAACCCTAAACTAGCTCACCTGATTAACCTGCCGGTAATCAAGTGCTCGATGATTAGTTGACAGACTAAAATCGTGTGTGATCTGTGGTGGGAAAAATACCCATGTGTCATACTTGAATCAAAGTCAAGAGACCTTAATAGTAAATGACTAAAGTAAAAGTCACCCAGTAAAATATTACTTGAGTAAAAGTTTAAAAGAATTTGGTTTTAAATATACTTGAGTATCAAAGGAAAAAATAATTTACAATTCCTTATATTAAGCAAACAATTTTCTAGTTGTTTTTAAATGTATTTAATGGATAGCTAGGGTCACACTCCAACACTCAAATATAAATAGTCAAGTAAAGATACCACCAAAAACTACTGAAGTAGAATATTAAAATATTTTTAATAAAGGACTTTAAACCACTGGGTGTGATAGCTGTGGAATAGTTAAATACATGCTACGGTTGAGGGGTTTGAAAACGCTCCATGTAGCTGCCTAACATAAATTGTGTAATTTTGATGAGTAAACACAGAAATTACTAAATGCAAAAATTCCACCTGCAAACACAATTGTCAGTGTCACTTACGTGGTCTGTTTCTCTTCATCGACTCCACTCTTCTTCGTAACCGGCATCTTTTCGCAGGAGATGACCCATTGGCTTCGACCTGATCGGGCTGCAGGTGATGGAAGTGTTCAATATTGCTACTGTCACCACTACAGTTTCCACTTGATTTGTATGCGTTACAGCCGCCGATGTTAGCCTGGGAATGAAACTCCCTCTGAAGTCCGTTGGCATGACAAGATCCGGACCCTTTTTTTCCGATAATTGATTTTGCTTTATCCATTGTCGCAGTTGTCAAGCTACTTCAGATATCAGACTAAATTATCTAAACTAACCGAAACGAGACAAAGAGCTGCTGTCTCTATCTAGCTCGTACGATAATATACAACCCTGCGCACCCTCCTTAATTATTTTTTTAAACGAAATTGCTCGAGTATAAAATATTTCTTCGCTCTTAGTACCAATAATGTGCGCCTTTTATTTAGTTGACAAAAAAGTGTAAAGACCTATCCGCCTCAACACGTTTTGGCCAGGAGGTCACTGTCGGTCATTTACTTCCGAATTTTACACCCCGCCGCTACCGCAGTCCGAGTTAAAACAGCCGGTAACGAGCTAGTTACGTCACAAGTAATGGCTCCCGAACCCGTGTGCCCTCTCCGGGGGACACAGGCTATGGTCACTGCTATTTGCGATCCTTGGGCCGTCCCTACCATTACCTTAACACGTTACCTTAACGCATAGCCTTAACGCATTACCTTAACGCATAGCCTTAACGCGTTACCTTAACACATAGCCTTAACGCATTACCTTAACGCATAGCCTTAACGCGTTACCTTAACACATAGCCTTAACGCATAACCTTAACCATGTCGACTGCAATGAGGGGTAGGGACGTCCCAACGATCCCGTTCTATACAGAAAATACAAACAAGCGTTCAGGTTTATAAATCCAATAACCAGAACGGTCGTGTTATAGCGTAACCTTAGGCTATGGATAAAATAATTGTTAGATTATGTAAAGTTACTTCTCTCTGGATGTAGGCTAACGTTCAGCCATGGCTGTGCCATATTTCTAGGTATGTGCTGCAGTTGTCGTCAGTGGCCGTCATGTTGAGGTGATTTATAACACACACGCCGCCAAGCAGAGGGCATGACCAGCCAGGCTGTGATGAACATTTTCCTATGTGTTGAAACGGATGCAGATGGAAAAGCTGTTTACTTCTCTGCTATGTCATGTTGTTCTTCCCCATCCTAGCTTTTCAGAGGTGATTATGAAGCTTTTGTTTTCACCTGTGTATCACTCAGTGGGTCAAAGTTGAAGGGTCGATATTTTGTAGACTACATCACGAGGAAACTGTCAGCGTGTATCTTTGGGTGTGGCCGATATTACCTTGTTTTGTTCTGGCACTGAAACTATACCAACAGTGGTTGTTCATCATTTGTCAGTAATGGTCTGGGCACACTGGTCTGGTGTTAGGTTGGTAGGATTTTCAGAATATCTATTTATAATTAGTCCTGGTTGTAGTTGATTGTTCTGCTGAAGGCCTACTGTAAACACAGACAGTACATTGACATATTCCAAGTTGTGTAATAGCTTTGCAGTCCTACCTGGTGTTCATCCACGTGTGTACATGTAACGGATGTGAAACGACTGGCTTAGTAGGTGGTGCGCGCTCTGAGACCTTGAAGTAGTAGTTCACCTTGCTCTGCAAGGGCCGTTGCTTTTGTGGAGCGATGGGTAACGATGCTTCGTGGGTGACTGTTGTTGATGTGTGCAGAGGGTCCCTGGTTCGCGCCCGGGTCGGGGGACGGTCTAAAGTTATACTGTTACATACATAATAGATGAAGGCTCCTCGGGTTCATGCGTGAAGCTGTTCCAGTCCAAAAGTTCTCTATACCCTAGATTGTGAGACTGCTTAATTACTGTGTAGTTTAAATTATGGATTTTTTTAAATGAGCGTTAATTTTTTTGTATTTCAGTCAGTTGTTTATTTATTTCAATTAAAGGCTGTTTGCCTTTCACGCCAGCGACCCAGGTTTTGTAGCGATCCTCGCTAAACGAGCCATGTCACAATTCCAATCAAGGCGGTTCACCTTATTGGTGTGACTCGAAGGGTGTTTGCATTTCACGCCAGCGGCCCAGGTTTGCTTCGTTCCCTGCCCCGCCGGTTCACTACACTGGTGTCAGAAGTGGGATGGCGGCACGGACGTGTGAGGGGGCTGAGTAGTTGATGCACGGAACATACCTACCACAGGAGGTTGGTGGCACCTTAATTGGGGAGGATGGGCTCGTGGTAATGGCTGGAGCAGAATAAGTGAAGTGGTATCAAACACATGGTTTCTATGGTTTCCATGTGCTTGATGCCATTCCATTCGCTCCGTTCCAGCCATTAATATGAGCCGTCCTCCCCTCAGCAGTCCCCACTGGTACCTACCCGTTCCGGACGGGGCAGTGTCGCGATCCTCGCTATATGAGGCGCGTTTACAATCCCCCACCAAGTGGTCTACCCTGTTGGCGCGATGCGCGTGGTGTTTGTATTCTACGCCAGCGACCCGGGTGAGCTCCCCTGCCCCCACCGGTCACTACAGCAGGGCTATGTTTAGAAATGACATCTTTTTAAAGGCAATTTCCGATTGAGGCGACGTGGCCTACAACATTTTAACGTGAATGGGATCTTTGCGAATGTTTGAACATTTGTCATAAAAGCCTCAATGCCTATAATCGAGGCCTCAGTCAATTTACCTGGTACAATAAGGGATCAAAAACATACAACAAAAAATGTGATAGTCTGATTGCTGTCTGCCCCATCTAACAAGTGCTTAAAAGGATATTATTTTGTTCCTATTGAAATGTAAATCTGTTTTAATCTGTCGGTTTCACCCTATTAGAGATGTTATTCTCGTCTTGTTCATGTCTGCGATCTTTGTAGAAATGATCACCAGTATCTACTGTTTTTTTTGGTGCTATTTGCATCACAACATAAGACTCAATTAAGCACGTATGAGGAACAGTACACTGTAAAATACATATATATGTCATTTCACAGTACTTTAATAGGTCATTTTTAAACATGCATTTTTCAGGACATTTCCTGTAATTAATATTTACATTTTCTTTGCATTGTGATTTTAAGAAAAATATTCTGTGGTTTTACAGTAAATTATTCTATACAGTGAATAATTACACGTGGTGTAGAGTTAGTTGGCTTTCACTTGGTAAATGTAGTTTTGACTACTGTCTATAGAAACTAAACTGAGGGTTATCTGCCTGGAGCATTAATACCATCTAGTGGACAGAAACAGGAAGTAGAAAGAGAGACATTAGAACATGGGCGGGGCAATTCCATTCCTCCAGGGCCTGTGATTGGTGTCAGCCCCAGTTTATTAACACACCGGACTCCAATAATCACCTAATCATGACCTTCAGTTTAGAATGCAATTTGACACATCGGCTGTGTTTGCTCGGGTTGTAGAAAGAACAAAAAGTGTGACCCCAAAGCAGGCCACTGGAGGACTGGAGTTGCCCGCCCCTGCCTTGAGAACGTAAACGACTGTCAGAGGCATGTTCTTGATTTTTTTGGAAACAAGTAGATGATGTTGTGTTTGGTGTTTAATTTAACCTCATAACCAGCAGCGTCTGAACAAACTCACAGAACGACAGAAAGAAAAGAAAGAGGCTATATTACAAAGTGTCTCATCACCAATAGAATGCAACACATGACCGTTTCATAAAGACTGTTTGCCAGTGTACTCTGAGCATTTCTATATTAAGGCTTTTTGTCGTTTAAAAAAGAAGAAAAGAAGCGCCTCGCTTTTCATGATCTATTTGAGGGGTTGAAGGAATAGCATGTATTGCTGTTCCTCTTTTAACAAAGAATGTTACAGAGATAATAATACAATATATTTATCTTTATTTTCCCATGCCAGCTTCTAGGACACAACATACCACCGACATTCAGGGAACATCACTGAACAACTATACCAGGACAACTATACCAGGACAACTATACCAGGACAACTATACCAGGACAACTATACCAGGACAACTATACCAGGACAACTATACCAGGTAACATCACTGAACAACTATACCAGGACAACTATACCAGGACAACTATACCAGGACAACTATACCAGGACAACTATACCAGGACAACTATACCAGGACAACTATACCAGGACAACTATACCAGGACAACTATACCAGCGTCATTCATGGAAAGTCCTCACCAGGACCGTGTACTCTCGTAATTTAAACTCGTTAATCCTTCAGAGTCTATAGACGCACCCGTGCGTAACATAATGAATAAATCCCCATCAAAATCTTTGTTTAAGCTAGAGATATACGTTTTTTTTTTTTTTTACCTGGGCTGCTTCTCTGTGGTGGAAAGTGGCTGAGCTACAGCTGTGTTTGTCAGAACAGGAGAGACATCCCAAAAAATTGGTCTTCTCATGAGAACGTCTGAAGAGTTTGGCCTGCAAACAACACTGAACAAAAATATAAGCGCAACCATTTCTAAGATTTTACTGAGTTACAATTCATACAAGGAGATCAGTTAATTTTAATAAATTCATTAGGCCCTAATCTATGAATTTAACATGATTGGGAATACATATATTTTTAATTAGCTTTTATTTAACTAGGCAAGTCAGTTAAGAACAAATTCTTATTTTCAATGACAGCCTGGGAACAGTGGGTTAACTGCCTTGTTCAGGGGCAGAACAACAGATTTTTACCTTGTCGGCTTGGGGATTCGATTTTGCAACTATTTATTACTAGTCCAACGCTCTAACCACTAGGCTACCTGCTGCCCATCTGTTGGTCACAGATACAGTACCCTAAATAAAAATGGTAGGGGCGTGGATCAGAAAACCAGTCAGTATCTGGTGTGGCCACCATTTGCCTCATGCAGTGCGACACATCTCCTTCACATAGAGTTGATCAGGCTGTTGACTGTGGCCTCTGGAATGTTGTTCCACTCATCTTTAATGGCTGTGCCTTCATGTTAAGACCCTGGTGAGGATGACGAGCAAGCAGATGAGCTTCCCTGAGATGGTTTCTGACAGTTTGTGCAGAAATTATTCATTTGTGCAAACCCCACAGTTTCATCAGCTGTCTGGGTGGTTGGTCTCAGACCATACTGCAGGTGTAGAAGCTGGATGTGGAGGTCCTGAGCTGGCATGGTTACACTGTGGTTAGCGGTTGTGAGGCCGGTTGGACGTACTGCCAAATTCTCTAAAACAACGTTGGAGGCGGCTTATGGTAGAGAAATTAACTTTAAATTCTCTGGCAACAGCTCTGGTGAACATTCCAACAGTCAGCGAGCCAATTGCACGCTCCCTCAAAACATAAGGCATCTACGGCATTGTATCGTGTGACAAAACTGCACATTTTAGAGTGACCTTTTATTGTCCCCAGCACAAGGTGCACCTGTGTACGCTTTTTGATATGCCACACCTGTCAGGTGGATGGATTATGTTGACGAAGGATAAAAGGCTCACTAACAGGGATGTAAACAAACGTGTGCACAACATTTGTGATAAATAGTATTTTTGAGCGTCTAGACAATTTCGGTGATCTTTTATTTCAGCTCATGGAACATGGGACCAGCATTTTACATGTTGCGTTTTCATATTTTTGTTCAGTGTATAATTAAAAGAAAATGTTACATTTTTAATTGTAAAACTATAATATTCTACAGAACAAAATAGCATTCCAATTGCTCACATGAGAATAACATTACAATTATGCATTATTATGTTATGTGGGGATATTTTCTCCCTTCAAAACTTGCCATGTGTCAACAGCTCTTTTGTTCAGTCTACTGTTCAAGCTGGTGAAACTTCCCATATCAAGGTCCTACGTAACACCAGCAGCAATGTGAAGAGGTCCAATGTAACAGTTAACGGCAGATATAGTGTTACTTGTCATCTTCTTTTGGGGGGGGGGGGGAGATGCTCTGCAGTCCCAGCCAACACGGCAGGAGTGATTTACAGTGTATTAACATTGAAGATGATTTTGGTTCACTTGAGAAGGTCTAATCTCTCCAAAAGACTTAAAGGCTAAAGACTACAGTTGGTCAGTTAATCCTATAAGGCCACATGGTGGCGCTATTGTAAAATACTGTACAAATAGTATTTTGCTCAATAGTCCATAGTCTCATTGCCGATATCTGATGATAAACTCCTTGATTCATAGTTGTGTTCTTCTCAAAGAACACATTTGAAAAATGACTCAAAATAAAGCCTCTACATGTTTCCCTGATCTTCGGTATTGTGAGAAATTGGCCCGAATTGAAATGATCTGATCAGATTTGGGCAAGTCAGATAGGCTTAAATGTTAGAATTTGGGTTTACAAAACTGAAAAAAATAAGATTCTGACCACCTGGATAGGGATTTGGTAATCTGACCTTTCAATCAGGCTTGAATTACGTTTTTTTTTTTTTTCATTTTTCAAAACTCAAAAGGTAATGATTAGGATAGTTTTGATGCCGGAAAATCAGGATTCTATTGATGATCAAGACTAGAACGGTGGCTTCAGGGTGGATTTAAACCCACTTTAATACAGGACAGGTCAGATAAACACCCTTTAATACAGGGACAGGCCAGATAAACACCCTTTAATACGGGACAGGTCAGATAAACACCCTTTAATACAGGGACAGGCCAGATAAACACCCTTTAATACAGGACAGATAAACACCCTTTAATACAGGACAGGTCAGATAAACACCCTTTAATACAGGTCAGATAAACACCCTTTAATACAGGACAGGTCAGATAAACACCCTTTAATACAGGGACAGGTCAGATAAACACCCTTTAATACAGGGACAGGTCAGATAAACACCCTTTAATACAGGACAGGTCAGATAAACACCCTTTAATACAGGGTCAGGTCAGATAAACACCCTTTAATACAGGGACAGGTCAGATAAACAACCTTTAATACAGGACAGGTCAGATAAACACCCTTTAATACAGGGACAGGTCAGATAAACACCCTTTAATACAGGGACAGGTCAGATAAACACCCTTTAATACAGGACAGGTCAGATAAACACCCTTTAATACAGGGTCAGGTCAGATAAACACCCTTTAATACAGGGACAGGTCAGATAAACAACCTTTAATACAGGACAGGTCAGATAAACACCCTTTAATACAGGGACAGGTCAGATAAACACCCTTTAATACAGGGACAGGTCAGATAAACACCCTTTAATACAGGGACAGGTCAGATAAACAACCTTTAATACAGGACAGGTCAGATAAACACCCTTTAATACAGGGACAGGCCAGATAAACACCCTTTAATACAGGGACAGGTCAGATAAACACCCTTTAATACAGGACAGGTCAGATAAACACCCTTTAATACAGGGACAGGTCAGATAAACACCCTTTAATAAAGGGACAGGCCAGATAAACACCCTTTAATACAGGACAGGTCAGATAAACACCCTTTAATACAGGGACAGGTCAGATAAACACCCTTTAATACAGGGACAGGTCAGATAAACACCCTTGAATACAGGGACAGGCCAGATAAACACCCTTTAATACAGGACAGGTCAGATAAACACCCTTTAATACAGGGACAGGTCAGATAAACACCCTTTAATACAGGGACAGGTCAGATAAACACCCTTTAATACAGGACAGGTCAGATAAACACCCTTTAATACAGGGACAGGTCAGATAAACACCCTTTAATACAGGGACAGGTCTGATAAACACCCTTTAATACAGGACAGGTCAGATAAACACCCTTTAATACAGGGACAGGTCAGATAAACACCCTTTTAATACAGGGACAGGTCAGATAAACACCCTTTAATACAGGACAGGTCAGATAAACACCCTTTAATACAGGGACAGGTCAGATAAACACCCTTTAATACAGGACAGGTCAGATAAACACCCTTTAATACAGGGACAGGCCAGATAAACACCCTTTAATACAGGACAGGTCAGATAAACACCCTTTAATACAGGGACAGGTCAGATAAACACCCTTTAATACAGGGACAGGTCAGATAAACACCCTTTAATACAGGACAGGTCAGATAAACACCCTTTAATACAGGGACAGGTCAGATAAACACCCTTTAATACAGGACAGGTCAGATAAACACCCTTTAATACAGGGACAGGTCAGATAAACACCCCTTAATACAGGGACAGGTCAGATAAACACCCTTTAATACAGGTCAGATAAACACCCTTTAGTACAGGGACAGGTCAGATAAACACCCTTTAATACAGGTCAGATAAACACCCTTTAGTACAGGGACAGGTCAGATAAACACCCTTTAATACAGGTCAGATAAACCTACTTTAATACAGGGACAGGCCAGATAAACACCCTTTAATACAGGGACAGGCCAGATAAACCTACTTTAATACAGGGACAGGCCAGATAAACCTACTTTAATACAGGACAGGTCAGATAAACACCCTTTAATACAGGACAGGTCAGATAAACACCCCTTAATACAGGGACAGGTCAGATAAACACCCTTTAATACAGGACAGGTCAGATAAACACCCTTTAATACAGGACAGGTCAGATAAACACCCCTTAATACAGGGACAGGTCAGATAAACACCCTTTAATACAGGTCAGATAAACACCCTTTAGTACAGGGACAGGTCAGATAAACACCCTTTAATACAGGTCAGATAAACACCCTTTAGTACAGGGACAGGTCAGATAAACACCCTTTAATACAGGTCAGATAAACCTACTTTAATACAGGGACAGGCCAGATAAACACCCTTTAATACAGGGACAGGCCAGATAAACCTACTTTAATACAGGGACAGGCCAGATAAACCTACTTTAATACAGGACAGGTCAGATAAACACCCTTTAATACAGGACAGGTCAGATAAACACCCCTTAATACAGGGACAGGTCAGATAAACACCCTTTAATACAGGACAGGTCAGATAAACACCCTTTAATACAGGACAGGTCAGATAAACACCCCTTAATACAGGGACAGGTCAGATAAACACCCTTTAATACAGGTCAGATAAACACCCTTTAATACAGGGACAGGTCAGATAAACACCCTTTAATACAGGGACAGGTCAGATAAACACCCTTTAATACAGGTCAGATAAACACCCTTTAATACAGGGACAGGTCAGATAAACACCCTTTAATACAGGTCAGATAAACACCCTTTAATACAGGACAGGTCAGATAAACCTACTTTAATACAGGGACAGGCCAGATAAACACCCTTTAATACAGGGACAGGCCAGATAAACCTACTTTAATACAGGACAGGTCAGATAAACACCCTTTAATACAGGACAGGTCAGATAAACACCCCTTAATACAGGGACAGGTCAGATAAACACCCTTTAATACAGGACAGGTCAGATAAACACCCTTTAATACAGGACAGGTCAGATAAACACCCCTTAATACAGGGACAGGTCAGATAAACACCCCTTAATACAGGTCAGATAAACACCCTTTAATACAGGGACAGGTCAGATAAACACCCTTTAATACAGGACAGGTCAGATAAACACCCTTTAATACAGGACAGGTCAGATAAACACCCTTTAATACAGGGACAGGTCAGATAAACACCCCTTAATACAGGGACAGGTCAGATAAACACCCTTTAATACAGGTCAGATAAACACCCTTTAGTACAGGGACAGGTCAGATAAACACCCTTTAATACAGGTCAGATAAACACCCTTTAATACAGGACAGGTCAGATAAACCTACTTTAATACAGGGACAGGCCAGATAAACACCCTTTAATACAGGGACAGGCCAGATAAACCTACTTTAATACAGGGACAGGCCAGATAAACCTACTTTAATACAGGACAGGTCAGATAAACACCCTTTAATACAGGGACAGGCCAGATAAACACCCTTTAATACAGGGACAGCTCCATGACATACTGTGATCCCGGGAGCAGGTGTCAATCAGATTACTGTACTTCATGTATTGGTACATTTGCACAGATAATGTATTTTTCTGTTCCAGTACCCAAGCTCACACACACACACACACACACACACACACACACACACACACACACACACACACACACACGTAGGGGTCAAGTGCACAACAGCAGTAGGTATTATACAGGATATTGAAGCTGGTAACCTTGAGGCTACTGCCACCGCCATTACATATACCTAACTATTTATCTGTTGTAATGAATTCAGGAGAGGGGGGGGGGGGGCAGCCCTGACTGGGACTCAAACCTGGGTCGAGCAACTGTCGAGCCAACATCTTAACCGCTACCCCAAGAGGTCCGAACCTCTTGACAAGGTCGCTAGGTGTTGAGTTAAAGTCGCTACATTCACCGCTTCCTTTCAGGTGAGCTGTCCCCACCCTCTCTACAACAGGTTCCTCACATGTACACACCATGGCCATCAAAGGCTCCATCCCACTTCTGACACTAGTGTAGCAATTATATGCAGGTCTCAAACCCTGTTCTGCTAGCCCCTAGGCACACCGGCTCGCTACTGCTCCAATAAGGGTTACAACAATGTACTGTACCAGTCAAAAGTTTGGACACACCTTCTCATTCCAGGATTTGTCTTTATTTTTTAATGTTTTCTACATTGTAGAATAATAGTGAAGACATCAAAACCTTGAAATAACACATATGGAATCATGTAGTAACCAACACAAAAAAATGTTCAAATCCAATTAAAATATATTTTATAGTAGCCACCCTTTGCCTTGATGACAGCTCTGCACACTATGCTAGCTACTGTTCCAAAAAGGGTTACGACAATATATATATGTCTTTAAAAAAATGATGCTGTTGTGGCCATATTGTAGCATTACAATTAGTAGGCCTACTCTACTACACCTGATTTAGTTGCCAATAAAGGTACGTTGATACGGCCCCCCCTCATCCGTTATTGTCCACGGCCGCATTGGATTGGTTGGCTATTCAGATAATGTCATGCTTATTTAATGTCTTGAATAAATCAGCGAGACATTTAGAACGACTCCAACGTTCTAGGTGTTCCTGACGTCACTTGTCAATCAGTTAGCGTATAATTGCACTGACACGGCCGCAGGAGCTGTTATTTCTCCGTGGTGACCAGAGATGTTCACAGAGAAACATTTTAAGGTAGTTTTTGATACATGCTTGCGTAATGAATAATGTTCTTAGAATAGAGCAATTTGCGTGTTTCCTAATACTATGAATGTGCGCTCTGCGCGTAGGATGCAGATTAGTCATTTACATCACACATGCACATCTGTGCGTAGGCCTGTAGGCTATGTCATTTTACGGGGTTGCAAGTTCATGGATAAAAACCAACCAGCATGTTCGTGGATGCAGATGGAACTTTCAACAACAGCAACATGAAATCTTATGTGATGGAGAAAGCGAAAGAGCCCGGTGCAACAAATATGATTTCGGAGGCGCTCGTTGCACACTTGCTGAAGATTGCGCAAGAGGCGGCGGAGGCAGTATCCGCCACTTCGCAGTCTTCATCTCTGCTGATGGAGAATGGGACTCGGTGTGGGGAGCAAATTCTGAACTACGACAGGGTGGAGAAGGTATTTATTGGAGGGATTCTCACCATGCTCACGCTGTTTACTATCTGCGGGAACTTGCTGGTGGTGATTTCGGTGTGCTTCGTGAAAAAGTTGCGGCAGCCGTCCAACTATCTGATAGTGTCTCTGGCTGTTGCCGACCTTTCAATCGCGCTGGCAGTTATGCCGTTTGTCAGTATAACGGACCTTATTGGGGGGCAATGGGTTTTTGGCCAAGTCTTCTGCAATGTTTTTATTGCCATGGACGTGATGTGTTGCACTGCATCCATAATGACGTTGTGCGTAATTAGCATAGACAGGTAAGTGTCATTCCAATGCCTATTACCTGCATAGAAGGAAACGTATTGTTTGTGTAGTGTGACAAGGTGAAAGCCGTTTTAATATGACGATTAATTATGCATTTAATTGTTAAATTGAGTCTTACATTTTTGTTTAGTGTTTTTTGCACACGTACTTGATGAAATCGTGTTTTATAAGCCCATGTGGGCACCAATTGGTGTATCAAATCAAATTCAAATCAAATTTATTTATATAGCCTCAGGAGTAAATGTCAGTTGGCTTTTCATAGCCGATCATTAAGAGTATCTCTACCGCTCCTGCTGTCTCTAGAGAGTTGAAAACAGCAGGTCTGGGACAGGTAGCACGTCCGGTGAACAGGTCAGGGTTCCATAGCCGCAGGCAGAACAGTGGAAACTGGAGCAGCACCACGACCAGGTGGACTGGGGAGAGCAAGGAGTCATCATGCCAGGTAGTCCTGAGGCATGGTCCTAGGGCTCAGGTCCTCCGAGAGAGAGAAAGAGAGAATTAGAGAGAGTATACTTGAATTCACACAGGACACCGGATAGGACAGGAGAAGTACTCCAGATATAACAGACTGACCCTAGCCCCCCGACACACAAACTACTGCAGCAGTTCGGGAAATCCAATCTCCTTTTAAAACAAATTATAGCGTAGCCCTAGTAACAGGCTACATTATAATAAGATTGTTATACGGGTCTTATTATAATTGCTATAGTTATTTTGGCGTGAGTTACTCCCCAGTGTTTGTCTTCCTTTGGAAGTTCCTTGCTGTTCACCCAATGTATTTGCAGTAATGTGTATCTGTATGTATAAACAGTTCATTTGTTGTTTACAGCTAATTAATTATATGCTTATTTTGTTGTCCGTTTTGAGGTACCTGGGCATAACCAAGCCTCTGACCTACCCTGTGAGACAGAATGGCTGTTGCATGGCCAAGATGGTGGTGTCCGTGTGGCTCCTGTCCGCCTCCATCACCTTGCCCCCCCTCTTCGGCTGGGCCCAGAACGTAAACGACAACAAGGTGTGTCTGATCAGCCAGGACTTTGGTTACACCATCTACTCCACCTCAGTGGCGTTCTACATCCCCGTATCTGTCATGCTCATTATGTACTACCGCATCTACCGCGCCGCCAAGCTCAGCGCCGCCAAGCACACCATCACGGGCTTCCCGCGGGTCGGGGAGGAGGAGGCGCGGGGGGGAGAGGAGGAAGCCATGGAGGAACAGGAGGAGGAAGAGGACAGCGTGGACTGTGTGTCGGCCGCTCTGAGGCTCCACAGGGAGGTGGAGGGGTGCACGCGATTCTCCCGGCTCATGAGGAGCAACCGGAGGAACATGTCCATCTTCAAGCGGGAGCAGAAGGCAGCAGCCACCCTGGGGATCGTGGTCGGGGCCTTCAGTGTCTGCTGGATGCCTTTCTTCTTACTGTCCACGGCCAGACCTTTCATCTGCAGGGCGGACTGCCCTAGCTGTGTGCCCTTGTGGGTGGAGAGGACCCTGTTGTGGCTGGGCTACGCCAACTCCCTCCTCAACCCTTTCATCTACGCCTTCTTCAACAGGGACCTGAGGACCACCTACAGCAACCTGCTGCGCTGTCGTTATCGCAACATCAACCGCAAGCTGTCCGCCGTCGGGATGCAACAAGCCCTCAAACGGTTGGATAAGACCGACTCTGTTATCTAAATGGTGTTACTGTAGTGTTGTTGTGGGAGCTGCCACACTGAGCACTAGAGTCGACCACGTTCTCTCAATGACAATAGGTCAATGTTATCTGCCTGCCTGGTCCTCTACTTAAGATCATGCACGTCCAGACACAGTCTAGACCTTATTGGTCAGGTCTGATTTATGAAACAACTAAGGATCTATACTTCCATCTGAATGTTGAGTCCATTGGCTTTGTGTCCGTGACGTTACGGTGCTTTTACCCTGGGCATTTCTCAGTTGTCCTGTGGTTGTGTAGCGTGGTTCGTTCTGCGTTGTGTACTTTTAATTAGGACGCTGCCATAACTGGAGGTGTGCTAGTCGAATTATTTTTATTTGCCCTGCACACGAAGAGACAACACACATTATGTTAACCCTTGGCACAGTTACGGATCTCAGGCACCTTGCTAGCCGAAGGTCAGGCAAAATGAAATAACAGGTTCTGCACACATTCAATGCACAACAGCATACAGCACACAGCATACAGCACACAGCACACAGCACACAGCACACAGCACACAGCACACAGCACACAGCACACAGCACACAGCACACAGCACACAGCACACAGCACACAGCACACAGCACACAGCACACAGCATACATACCATACAATACAAGCAAAATGATACAGTACATCATTCAGACAACATAAAGACATACCTGCACACGAAGAGACAACACACATTATGTTAACCCTTGGCGCGGTCCTAGCTCTCAGGCACCTGCGCCAGCACATGGACACTCACTCAAACACTGTCCCAAGTACTCACAAGTTACAATAGATACCCTAGTTAGCGAGCTTTGTGATACTTGTTAACATAAATCTTTATATTATCCACATTGTAACAAACTTATGGTAGCATAACAGTGCATTGTGTAACATTACCACGGTTTTATATTGAACAATTTCGGAGCCAAGGACAACATACCTTGCTATGCCGAAGGTCAGACAAAAGAGAGCAATAAGGGGTTACGGAAATACAGATAACCCGCGATGGACCAAACCAAAATATACACAACTTTTACAATCACATGTATGTACAATATTGATATGAAAAAGTGTTTGTACACCAAAGAAAAACATTAGCTATGCAGCTGTAATTAAATTTAAACAATACACTTAATTATTATTATTATTATCAAATTATTAACATCCCCTCTTGACCTGGCCTATTTGAATTGGTCCTTGTTGCATAATCTGGTAATTTGGTGCATAATCTAGGGGAACAACATCACATGGCTACATTTGCACAAGCACGATGCCTCAGAACAAGCCATGATGGTTAGCTGTTTCTTGAAGGGGCAATCTACAGCTGATCCATCCATTTTGTTGTTGTTGACTATATTAACAAAAGTATGTGGACACCCCTTAAAATTAGGCTATTTCAGCCACACCCGTTTCTGACAGGTGTATAAAATCTAGCCCAAGCCAAGCAATGTCCATAGACAAACATTGTCATTAAAATGGCCTTACTGAAAAGCTCAGTGGCTTTCAATGTGGCACCGTCATAAGATGCCACCTTTCCAACAAGCCAGTTCGTCCTGCAAGAGCTGCCCGTCAACTGTAAGTGCTGTTATTGTGAAGTGGAAATGTCTAGGAGCAACAACGGCTCAGCCGCGAAGTGGTAGGCCACACGAGCTCACAGAACGGGAACAGTGCTGAGGCACGTAGCACGTAAATATCGTCTGCCCTCAGTTGCAACCCTCACTACAGAGTTCCAAACTGCCTCTGGAAGCAACGTAATCAGCACAAGAACCGTTCGTGGGTTTCCATGGCCTAGCAGCGGCACACAAGCCTAAGATCACCATGCGCAATGCCAAGCGTTGGCTGAAGCGGTATAAAGCTCACCACCATTGGACTCTGGAGCAGTGGAAACACGTTCTCTGGAGTGATGAATCACGCTTCACCACCTGGCAGTCTGATGGACAAATCTGGGTTTGGCGGATGCCAGGAGAACGCTCCCTGCCCCAATACATAGTGCCAACTGTAAAGTTTGGTGGAGGAGGAATAATGATCTGGGGCTGTTTTTCATGGTTCGGGCCAAGCCCCTTAGTTCCAGTGAAGGGAAATCCTAACGCTACAGCAAACAATGACATTCTAGACAATTCTGTGCTTCCAACTTTGTATATACCCATTTGATTCTTGAAGAATATAACTTATACATGCCTAATGAGCTTAGTTCAACTGTAGTACCCCATCAGAACCAAAATATAAACTTGTTTTACTCCAATGTTTGTAAACAAAGTAAATGTAAACAAAAACTCGTCTGAACGTGTTCTGTACGTCACGGGCAACAATGTTGTGACTTTGTCAAAAATCAACCATGGTCTGTTGACGTTGTTCCATGGTTATGTGTAATTGCAGACTCTTAAATGCAAATGTTTCATTGTGACATGTTGGACGTGCCCAATGGACAATACAACCTACACGTGGCATTTGACTTCCTGTGAGTATGCCCTTTCAATTGCATCAAATATTATTATTTTTCTTCTTCTTCCCAATGTCTGTTTATTTACGTTGAATGTATGTTTGTTGAATGACGTCACGTACATATATAAATGTGATTGACAAATCATTATTTCATTTGTTGTTTTTTTTATGAGAGTGACATCATTAAGGATTTAACGGAATTGCATGATTTTGATTGTGATGTCATAAAGACTCAACGTGTAAATAGAATCTGCGGGTATTCTGTGAACCTTTCTCGGTTTTTATAAAAATGGCAATAACATTGTTTAATTTAGATGGCATTATGAATAGTTTTTCCATATGTTTACAGTTAAGTCACAATTTGTTTTGTTTTTTAATTTTCCTTACTATATTGTCAGTATTCTCTCAGTTAATTTGCTCAGTGTGGCAAAACCTTTGTTGTGTGATGGCTCGTAATTGTTTAGTGAAGCAAAGTGAAAATGCAGAGTATTGGCTCAGTCATATGTTCTATCACACGTGAAGCAATGCCCAGTGAAGGACATGAACACCGAGGGGTGTGAGGCAATCCTACGCACCGAACAACACTGAGTCACACGTCGCAAAGTCCTCTTAATGTCTTATTGTGAGTCAAAACCAAGACAGCTGAAGGAGAGGGAGAAAAAAAGGGATTAGGGTGACAATCTATTTCCTGTCTAAATCCAACATGTACCCAAAGTCACCCACTTAGCAACGTTTATGATGGCCATGTCTCTAAGGGAAACAACGTAGAATTATCCAACCGTGAAAAAAATATATTGGATTTGTTTTAGTGTAGAAAGCTATGGGCCATTATATCCTGTATCTTTAAGCTACAATGAAAATATAATGAGGAGGCAAGTGCATTGATGTTGCAGTGGGTATGATTCATCTCTACGTTCATATTTCTGGACTTGACCACTCACAGAATTCAGTATTCAGTCAACGTGGTAGTGCACTTAGCAGATAAAATGGAGGCTTTTGTTAAAGCAATTCCCTGAAAAGGCCTTACGTGAAAGAAATAGACCTACTCTAAGAGCCCTTCTCTCAGTACAGATCATAGACATGGGGCCTGAAAGAAAATGGTGGCTCAGTGATGATTAGGCCTATTCATTTATTGTCCTATTAAACTTAGGCCTATTCATTTATTGTCCTATTTAAATGTAGACCTATTCATTTATTGTCCTATTAAACTTAGGCCTATTCATTTATTGTCCTATTAAACTTAGGCCTATTCATTTATTGTCCTATTAAACTTAGGCCTATTCATTTATTGTCCTATTAAATGTAGGCCTTTTTATTTATTCTTGCCAGGCCATCATTGTAAATAAGATGTTTATTTTTCCGTAATTGACCTGCCTGGTAAAATAAAACTTAAAGGAAAACAAATCCAAATGTTTTGGTGTTTTTGAGCTCTGTCACATGACCCTTTTACATGATCAAGTCATCAAACTAGCAGATATGATGCTGTTGTTTTACACGTTCACCTTTTCCAGTAGATCATTTATTTGTATTTTTGTTTGGGAGGGGGGGGGGGGTAATTTACATATGAAAGGGCTTTCAAGATCATTTTTGAATAATCTTTTTTTTTTTGCTGTTTCTTCTCAAAGACTTTGCAAATGAATTCGTTAAGAGATATTTGAGAGATATTACTGAACTGATGCATCGATTCTCATCCGTATCTGCTCTGAAAAGTAAATGACACAGGTTGAGTTGACATTTGCCGCAGCGCATTCTCCTCTAACACGGGAACAGTGCTTTTACATTTCAATCACGTTGTACAGCTGAACTTCTGCAATAAAGATTGAATAGAACCCTAAGGTTAATAAAACAGGCATAATGTTTATTCATCTGTTCATTCTTAGATGTAAAGTTTCCTTGTTTTGGGGACCTGCGTGGTCATTTTAACCTTTTTACTTGTAAAAATCGATCTGTGGATCAATAGATCAAAATGGCTGATTGTGTCTCTTCTGCCTGTGTGAAGCAGGATGTGAAATCTGACACCACTTGAAGCTGGGATGTCCCTCATACCATTTCATTTGCTCTTCTGACTGTCCATGTCACGATCGTGGTAAGAAGCGGACCAAAGCGCAGCGTGGTGTGAATGCATCATTTAATAGATGACGAAAAACACGAAGTAAACTGTACAAAAACAATAAACAAATAACGACCGTGACGCTATAATGAGAACTGTGCTGACACAAGCAACTAACATAGACAATCACCCACAAACAAACAGTGAAACCCAGGCTACCTAAGTATGATTCTCAATCAGAGACAACTAATGACACCTGCCTCTGATTGAGAACCATACTCGGCCGAAAAATAGAAATCCCAAAATCATAGAAAAACAAACATAGACTGCCCACCCCTATCTCACGCCCTGACCATACTAAATAATGACAACAAAAAGGAAATAAAGGTCAGAACGTGACAGTCCATCAACTCCTGTCTCAACCCCCTCATACGCCTGGAATCCTGACATCGCAGCGCAGCAGGAGAGATCGGTTTATTATGGATCCCCAGTAGTTCCCGCCAAGGCAGCAGCTACTCTTCCTGGGGTTTATTATGGATCCCCATTAGTTCCTGCAGCAGCTACTCTTCCTGTGGTTTATTATGGATCCCCATTAGTTCCCGCCAAGGCAGCAGCTACTCTTCCTGGGGTTTATTATGGATCCCCATTAGTTCCTGCCAAGGCAGCAGCTACTCTTCCTGTGGTTTATTATGGATCCCCATTAGTTCCTGTCAAGGCAGCAGCTACTCTTCCTGGTGTTTATTATGGATCCCCATTAGTTCCTGCCAAGGCAGCAGCTACTCTTCCTGGGGTTTATTATGGATCCCCATTAGTTCCTGCCAAGGCAGCAGCTACTCTTCCTGGTGTTTATTATGGATCCCCATTAGTTCCTGCCAAGGCAGCAGCTACTCTTCCTGGGGTTTATTATGGATCCCCATTAGTTCCCGCCAAGGCAGCAGCTACTCTTCCTGGGGTTTATTATGGATCCCCATTAGTTCCTGCCAAGGCAGCAGCTACTCTTCCTGGGGTTTATTATGGATCCCCATTAGTTCCTGCCAAGGCAGCAGCTACTCTTCCTGGGGTTTATTATGGATCCCCATTAGTTCCTGCCAAGGCAGCAGCTACTCTTCCTGTGGTTTATTATGGATCCCCATTAGTTCCTGCCAAGGCAGCAGCTACCATTCCTGGGGTTTATTATGGATCCCCATTAGTTCCTGCCAAGGCAGCAGCTACTCTTCCTGGGGTTTATTATGGATCCCCATTAGTTCCCGCCAAGGCAGCAGCTACTCTTCCTACGATTTATTATGGTTCCCCATTAGTTCCTGCCAAGACAGCAGCTACTCTTCCTACGATTTATTATGGTTCCCCATTAGTTCCTGCCAAGGCAGCAGCTACTCTTCCTGGGGTTTATTATGGATCCCCATTAGTTCCTGCCAAGGCAGCAGCTACTCTTCCTGGGGTTTATTATGGATCCCCATTAGTTCCTTGCCAAGGCAGCAGCTACTCTCCCTGGGGTTTATTATGGATCCCCATTAGTTCCTGCCAAGGCAGCAGTTACTCTCCCTGGGGTTTATTATGGATCCCCATTAGTTCCTGCCAAGGCAGCAGCTACTCTTCCTGGGGTTTATTATGGATCCCCATTAGTTCCTGCCAAGGCAGCAGCTACTCTTCCTGGGGTTTATTATGGATCCCCATTAGTTCCTTGCCAAGGCAGCAGCTACTCTTCCTGTGGTTTATTATGGATCCCCATTAGTTCCTGCCAAGGCAGCAGCTACTCTTCCTGGGGTTTATTATGGATCCCCATTAGTTCCTGCCAAGGCAGCAGCTACTCTTCCTGGGGTTTATTATGGATCCCCATTAGTTCCTTGCCAAGGCAGCAGCTACTCTTCCTGTGGTTTATTATGGATCCCCATTAGTTCCTGCCAAGGCAGCAGCTACTCTTCCTGGGGTTTATTATGGATCCCCATTAGTTCCTGCCAAGGCAGCAGCTACTCTTCCTGGGGTTTATTATGGATCCCCATTAGTTCCTGCCAAGGCAGCAGCTACTCTTCCTGGGGTTTATTATGGATCCCCATTAGTTCCTTGCCAAGGCAGCAGCTACTCTTCCTGGGGTTTATTATGGATCCCCATTAGTTCCTTGCCAAGGCAGCAGCTACTCTTCCTGGGGTTTATTATGGATCCCCATTAGTTCCTGCCAAGGCAGCAGCTACCATTCCTGGGGTTTATTATGGATCCCCATTAGTTCCTGCCAAGGCAGCAGCTACCATTCCTGGGGTTTATTATGGATCCCCATTAGTTCCTTGCCAAGGCAGCAGCTACTCTTCCTGGGGTTTATTATGGATCCCCATTAGTTCCTGTCAAGGCAGCAGCTACTCTTCCTGTGGTTTATTATGGATCCCCATTAGTTCCTGCCAAGGTAGCAGCTACTCTTCCTGGGGTCCAGCAAACGTAAGGCAGTTATACAGTTTTAAAAACATTACAATACATTCAAGTTTATGCGTGAGGGATTTATTATAAGCAAAAAGTGTGCAACGCATCGATCTACGAGACCGATTATAAATTATAAATCTATTATAAATTGTCTGTCCAAAAACGCTCATACCCTTGGGGAAACCTCACCACAGTTAGGGTGAATGTATATAAAAGAAGGTATTTCCTGTTTGAATCTTTCCTCAATTTTCTTTGAGGAAAAGTCTCCAGTTTTCTTGTGTTCTCTCAACTCATTAGCATGTTATTCTGAAAGACTTGTGTGATCCGCCACCTTAAGGACACAGTTATACTTAACATGCCCTGAGCTGTATGAATCTTCTGGTGCGTAGTGTTCTACACTTGTATTCCACAATTAAACACATTTCTTATGCATCATGTAACACCCGAACCAATCCAGGCTATCCCCGGCAGCGCCAAACACACGCAGGCATGCTGATGCACACACACACACCAACACACACACACGCACACACACACACACACACACACACACACACACACACACACACACACACACACACACACACACACACACACACACACACACACACTCCTGTTGAGTGGCCAGATGTCCAAGTGTCTGCCCTGATTGGTCACTGGACCAATGGTAAAAACACACATTTATTTTTATTAATTACTGCGACAGAATGTGACAAACCCAGGGCTGGGGTAACTACCACGTAGATTTAGAGATTTAGATATATTATCACTAGAGGTGTCACGAGGGTGTGTGAGGTAAGAATCAGGAGCAGACAGCTCCAAAAGGGAGGAGTGCACCAAAAATGACACCAAAAATACAATGTCCCAAAAAACACAGGGCGAAACAGGTTACCTAGGTATGTTTCTCAATCAGAGACGACGATCGACAGCTGCCTCTGATTGAGAACCAGGTCAAACACAGAAATACAAACATAGGAAAAAAAAGAACATAGACTACCCATCCCAACTCACGACCCCTGACCAAACTAACACAAAGACATAATAAAGGGACTAAGGTCAGAACGTGACACGAGGTCCTCTGGGTTATTTCCTATTCATAACACATCCTCTCTACCAGTTAAATATACTCAATGACGTGTCCAGAACATTTGGAATGGTCCCCAGACAGGTTTGTTTTAATATAATTATGGAAAGGCACACACCTGTGGTATATTCAATGGATTGGACATGATTTGGAAAGACACACACCTGTCTATATAAAGGTCCCACAGTTGACAGTGCATGTCAGAGCAAAAACCAAGCCATGAGATCAAAGGAATTCTCTGTAGAGCTCTGAGACAGGATTCTGTCAAGGCATAGATCTGGAGAAGGGAAGGGTACCAAAAAATGTCTGCCGCATCGAAGGTCCCCAAGAACACAGTGGCCTCCATCAAACTCAAATGGAAGAAGTTTAGAACCACCAAGACCCTTCCTAGAGCTGGCCGCCCGGCCAAACTGAGCAAGGGGAGAAGGGCCTGGGTCAGGGAGGTGACCAAGAACCCAATGGTCACTTTGACAGAGCTCCAGAGTTTCTCTGTGGAGATGGGAGAACCTTCCAGCACTCCATCAATCAGGCTTTTATGGTAGAGTGGCCAGACGGACGCCACTCCTCAGTAAAAGGCACATGACAGCCCACTTGGAGTTTGCCAAAAGGCTTCTAAAGACTGAGACCATGAGAAACAAGATTCCAAGATTCCAAAACCAAGATTGAACTCTTTAAACTGAATTCCAAGCGTCACGTCTGTAGGAAACCTTACACGATCCCTACAGTGAAGCATGATGGTGGCAGCATCAATGCTGTGGGGATGTTTTTCAGTGGCAGGGACTGGGAGACTAGTCAGGATTGAAGGAAAGATGAACGGAGCAAAGTACAGAGAGATCCTTGATGAAAACCTGCTCCAGAGCACTCAGGACCTCAGACTGGGGCAAATATTTACCTTCCAATAGGAAAATAGCCCTAAGCACACTGCCAAGACAATGCAGGAGTGGAATATCCTTGAGTGTCCCAGCCAGAGCCTGGACTTGAACCTGATCGAAAATCTCTGAAAATAGCTGTACAGCGACGCTCCCCATTCAACCTGACAGAGGATCTGCAGAGAAGAATGGGAGAAACTCCCCAAATACAGGTGTGCCACGCTTGTAGCGTCATACCCAAGAAGACTAGAGGCTGTAATCGCTACCAAAGGTGCTTCAACAAAGTACCGAGTAAAGGGTCTGAATACTGATGTCACACCCTGATCTGTCTCACCAGTCTTTGTGATTGTCTCCACATTAATACCCCTGTGTATGATAGTGAGGCAGGCAAAAACTAACGACACCTTTTCTCTCCCTGTACTTTTTTTTAACCTTTATTTAACCAGGAAAGTCAGTTAAAAACAAATTCTTATTTTCAACTCCACTGAGTGCCATGAAATGAACAGTGGGTTAACTGCCTGTTTTCATTTAATTGGGGTATCATGGAAACATGAAGGTGATGATTTGTACATTGTCAGTTTAAACTTAAAGCATCCAAATGTGTTCCACAGCTTCTCTCTGTCTGGGACATCCTAGTCCAACAGCTCCTTTCTCTCTCTGTCTAACCACTAGGCTACCCTGCCGCCCCAGTACTTTAGCCTATCGGATTCCCTGTTATCTATTGCCTGATCTCCCTACCTGTACTGTTGCCTTTTTGGTGTAGAGGACCATGTCTGGGACATTCAAATGTGATGTCTGGGACATCCAAAGGACTATCTCTGTCTGGGACATCCAAATGTGTTCCGTAGCTCCCTTTCTCTCTCTGTCTGGGACATTCAAATGTGTTCCCCTGCTCCCTTTCTATCTCTGTCTGGGACATTCAAATGTGATCTTTCTCTTTGTCTGGGACATTCAACTCCATCTCTGTCTGGAACATCCAAATGTGTTAAAAAAACATCCAAATGTGTTTAGCACCTCTGGGGATGACTAACTGTCAGACATTCAAATGTGTTCCCTGCTCCCTTTCTCTCTCTGTCTGGGACAAAATGTTTTCATTTAATTCAAATGTGTTCCCCTGCTCCCTTATCTTCTGTCTGGGACATTCAAACATGAGCTCCCTTTCTCTCTCTGTCTGGGACATTCAAATGTGAAGTTTCTGTCTGGGACATTCAAATGTGTTCCGCAGCTCCCTTTCTCTCTCTGTCTGGGACATTCAAATGTGTTCCCCTGCTCCCTTTCTCTCTCTGTCTGGGACATTCAAATGTGTTCCGCAGCTCCCTTTCTCTCTCTGTCTGGGACATTCAAATGTGTTCCCCAGCTCCCTTTCTCTCTCTGTCTGGGACATTCAAATGTGTTCCGTAGCTCCCTTTCTCTCTCTGTCTGGGACATTCAAATGTGTTCCGTAGCTCCCTTTCTCTCTCTGTCTGGGACATTCAAATGTGTTCCCCTGCTCCCTTTCTCTCTCTGTCTGGGACATTCAAATGTGTTCCCCTGCTCCCTTTCTCTCTCTGTCTGGGACATTCAAATGTGTTCCCTCTGTCTGGGACATCCAAATGTGTTTCTCTTTCTCTCTCTGTCTGGGACATTCAAATGTGTTCCCCTGCTCCCTTTCTCTCTCTGTCTGGGACATTCAAATGTGTTCCCCTGCTCCCTTTCTCTCTCTGTCTGGGACATTCAAATGTGTTCCGCAGCTCCCTTTCTCTCTCTGTCTGGGACATTCAAATGTGTTCCCCAGCTGTCTGGGACCTTTCCCTCTCTCTGTCTGGGACATTCAAATGTGTTCCCCAGCTCCCTTTCTCTCTCTGTCTGGGACATTCAAATGTGTTCCCCAGCTCCCTTTCTATCTCTGTCTGGGACATTCAAATGTGTTCCCCAGCTCCCTTTCTCTCTCTGTCTGGGACATTCAAATGTGTTCCCCAGCTCCCTTTCTCTATCTGTCTGGGACATTCAAATGTGTTCCCCTGCTCCCTTTCTCTCTCTGTCTGGGACATTCAAATGTGATCCCCAGCTCCCTTTCTCTATCTGTCTGGGACATTCAAATGTGTTCCGCAGCTCCCTTTCTCTATCTGTCTGGGACATTCAAATGTGTTCCCCAGCTCCCTTTCTCTATCTGTCTGGGACATTCAAATGTGATCCCCAGCTCCCTTTCTCTATCTGTCTGGGGGCACGACGCCAGGACAGCGGAGTCAATCACCACCTTCCGGAGACACCTGAAACCCCACCTCTTCAAGGAATACCTAGGATAGGATAAAGTAATATTTCTCACACCCCCCCTTAAATGATTTAGATGCACTATTGTAAAGTGGCTGTTCCACTGGATGTCAGAAGGTGAATTCACCAATTTGTAAGTCGCTCTGGATAAGAGCGTCTGCTAAATGACTTAAATGTAATGTAAATGTAAATGGGGGAACGTGGACACCATGACAATGTGTACATTTAGTTCCACTACTGACAGCTTTATTGAGCTGTTAGATTTTTCCATCAATTGACTCCCTCCCTCCTCTCTCCACTTGGCTTGCATGAATAGTGGAGGAGAAGAAGCTGATCTCAGCACTCCTAAACCACATCGAGATAAGTTCAAATCTACTTCCAAAATCCAATCTCCATATATCAAAAGCTGATGGCAATTGAGGATATCAAATTCTGTTTAAATGTGTGGCACCTTTTGAGGATGGTCAAACACGAGGTACACTACATGACCAAAAGTATGTGGATAACTGATCGTCCAAACATCTCATTCCAAAATCATGGACTTTAATATGGAGCTGGTCCCTCCCCTTTTGCTGCCATAACAGCCTCCACTCTTCTGGGAAGGCTTTCCACTAGATGTTGGAACATTGCTGCCATAACAGCCTCCACTCTTCTGGGAAGGCTTTCCACTAGATGTTGGAACATTGCTGCTATAACATTGCTGCTACATAAATTCACCTAACTTTTGGCATTTTATTTCTCCTGACCTTTATCATTTGTTCATCAATTCTCCCAGTAATTATCCTTTGTTGTTACAGCGCAACAAGCAACCTGGTCTCAAATAAAGACATGCAATACTATACATCCTCCAAGACATATGATGAATTACATCTTCCAATTCGTATGCTATTGTACGATTGGGTAAGACGTATGATACTATAGGTCCTCTAATTAATTTTATATTGTACGACCGCTATTCCATTCGTAATGTAACCTAAAGTAACATAACATCTCAAACTAAATGGAGTGTCACAGATTTTTGTACAGAATAATACAAATTGCCCTGAGACTACATTGATTTGTGTATGCTTAGGTAAAAACTGATAGCTATGAATATAAGCTGATCAAACTGAAGAAATAAAATAAAAATAGATAATTATTTCATTTATATTTTATATGTACCCAATACAACCCTTTGTTGATTCTTATTTTTGTTACTTTTGCATGTTGGTGGGTTTGCTAAGTGTTGGTGGGTTTGCTAAGTGGGTGTGCAAAGAGTTGGTGGATTTGCTAAGTTGATTTGCTAAGTTGATTTGCCAAATGTTGTTGGATTTGCTAAGTGAGTTTGCTAAGTGTGGTGGGTTTACTAAGTGTCGGTGTATTTGCTAAGTGGGTTTGCTAAGTGTTGGTGGGTTTGCTAATTGTTGTTGGATTGCTAAGTGTTGGTGGGTTTGCTAATTGTTATTGGTTTGCTAAGTGTTGGTGGGTTTGCTAATTGTTATTGGATTGCTAAGTGTTGGTGGGTTTGCTAATTGTTATTGGTTTGCTAAGTGTTGGTGGGTTTGCTAATTGTTATTGGTTTGCTAAGTGTTGGTAGGTTTGCTAATTGTTATTGGATTGCTAAGTGTTGGTGGGTTTGCTAATTGTTATTGGATTGCTAAGTGTTGGTGGGTTTGCTAATTGTTATTGGATTGCTAAGTGTTGGTGGGTTTGCTAATTGTTATTGGATTGCTAAGTGTTGGTGGGTTTGCTAATTGTTATTGGATTGCTAAGTGTTGGTGGGTTTGCTAATTGTTATTGGATTGCTAAGTGGGGTTGCTAATTGTTGGTGGGTTTGCTAAGTGTTGAAGTGTTGCACAATAATAGGCTATTTTCTCTCCAAGATGTCAGAAGGGGGGATGTGACTGCAATAGCACAATGTTCCAAGATGATTTATAATAAGGTTATTTCTTTGAAATAATTTAGCAATAAAGTGATATTTTATGGATTCTTGTGCAGAATTACATTTCCAGTCTTCACAGCATGATGAATGCTGTCGCTGTCTGGAAGATAATGATTTAAACACCTGAAAAACACCTTTTAGAATTATGGACCTGTCCTTGTCAGCACTCAAAGAGCCACTATTATATTCATTAAATGAAACATACAGTACACAGTATTCAAGGTGTCTTCATTTTGTCTTTCAAACATGTAGTAGTTTGTCCTTGCCGTTGTTGATCAAAGCCTGCTTTGAGGGTTGGTTTGGGTGGATTTGTTGCCTTTGCTAAGGGAGCTGAGGCAATAGCGTAGTAAAAACCATCACACTTCAAAAGTGAACCGAGTTTAATTGAAGTTTGTAATATCGCAGTGCCTTTCGAGCAAACTTCTGTTGCCATGGTTGCTTGGTTTCCATGGAGCAGTCCAACCCCGCCTCTCTTCCTGTCTGCTCCTGAAGCCCTTCCCCCTTAGAACTAGAATTCCATATGAGCTTTTTATTGTTTGACCTTAAGAAAATACAATATAAAGGGCCATAAATAGCCTTTTACTGGTCTGTATCGAATATTTATCCTCATTCATGCTCTGTAGAGCATGGCAAATGAAGGGGAGGTTCAGCAATAACAAACAAAAAAATCCCTTTGCGCAATTTACCTCATTCCGAGTGCCAAAAAGTTAGCAAAGCTGGATCAACAAAAACAACTCATCAAGCTATTAGTTTTATATTTTCTACCAATTGTTGACACTAATGATTCTTATTCCCAATGTGCAAACTACAACCGCAATAGTGGGAGTTCAGTAAGGGAAGAGTTATGAGTCTGGTGTCAACAATGTGGATTAAGAGTAACAAGTGACTGATAGCTGAAGAGACAACTCTCAGGCTAACTTTCCATTACTTCACACTCTTTTGCCATTGATCGACTGTCTATTTGTTAAATGTAATCCATTACAAAAGATAAATTGTAATTGTGTGTAATGTCATTTTTAGTTCTCTGTTGGACCCAAGGAAGATAAGCTGAAATCATGGCGTCAGCTCCTCATAAAAAATGTAAATCACAAAGGCTCAAAAAGCAGCCTCCATTATCGAGGAAATAGCAACTTATCTGATATACAGTAGGTCTTCATTAAATTGAGCCATTGTTCAAATTCCCCATTGTACCTTAACTCAAAGGTTTATCTTCTCTGTACCTCCCTATGACGTGTGTCAGGAAAATGTAGGCACATTTATTCAAGTGCCAGTGGAACTATGGTATTCAGTTTTCCAACAGAGAGGAATTGTAAGACGATCAACACAGGCGACCTGGGGACACTGATAAGCCACATTGTGAATGTTCCTCCCTGCAGTGTTATCCCCAATAAGTCACATTTACAACCCAGACTGCTGAGTGTATTCCCAGCTAACACATTTGGTTCCTAGGAAGTTGTGGAAAGTATGTTTTTTTGGCTTCCCATTTTTTAAATTTTATTAATTGTTTCTATTTCACCTTTATTTAACCAGGTAGGCTAGTTGAGAACAAGTTCTCATTTACAACTGCGACCTGGCAAAGATAAAGTAAAGCAGTGCGACACATACAACAACACAGAGTTACACATGGAGTAAATCAAACATACAGTCAATAATACAGTAGAAAAATAAGTCTATATAAAATGCGAGCAAATGAGGTGAGATAAGGGAGGTAAAGGCAAAAAAAAGGCCATGGTGGCAAAGTAAATACAATATAGCAAGTAAAACACTGGAATGGTAGATTTGCAATGGAAGAATGTGTAAAGTAGAAATATTGGAGTGCAAAGGAGCAAAATAAATAAATAACTACATTCAGTAGGGGAAGAGGTAGTTGTTTGGGCTATTTATAGATGGGCTATGTACAGGTGCAGTAATCTGTGAGCTGCTCTGACAGCTGGTGCTTAAAGCTAGTGAGGGAGATAAGTGTTTCCAGTTTCAGAGATTTTTGTAGTTCTTCCAGTCATTGGCAGCAGAGAACTGGAAGGAGTGGCGGCCAAAGGAGGAATTGGCTTTGGGGGTGACCAGTAAGATATACCTACTGGAGCGCGTGCTGCGAGTGGGTGCTGCTATGGTGACCAGCGAGCTGAGATAAGGGGGGACTTTACCTAGCAGGGTCTTGTAGATGACCTGGAGCCAGTGGGTTTGGAGACGAGTATGAAGCGAGGGCCTGCCAACGAGAGCGTACAGGTCGCAGTGATGGGTAGTATATGGGGCTTTGGTGACAAAAACGGATGGCACTGTGATAGACTGCATCAATTTATTGAGTAGGGTATTGGAGGCTATTTTGTAAATGACATCGCCGAAGTCGAGGATTGTTAGGATGGTCAGTTTTACGAGGGTATGTTTGGCAGCATGAGTGAAGGATGCTTTGTTGCGAAATAGGAAGCCGATTCTAGATTTAACTTTGGATTGGAGATGTTTGATGTGAGTCTGGAAGGAGAGTTTACAGTCTAACCAGACACCTAGGTATTTGTAGTTGTCCACATATTCTAAGTCAGAACCGTCCAGAGTAGTGATGCTGAACGGGCGGGCAGGTGCAGGCAGCGATCGGTTGAAGAGCATGAATTTAGTTTTACTTGTATTTAATAGCAGTTGGAGGCCACGGAAGGAGAGTTGTATGGCATTGAAACTCATCTGGAGGTTAGTTAACACAGTGTCCAAAGAAAGGCCAGAAGTATACAGAATGGTGTCATCTGCATGGAGGTGGATCAGAGAATCACCAGCAGCAAGAGCAACATCATTGATGTATACAGAGAAGAGAGTCGGCCTGAGAATTGAACCCTGTGGCACCCCCATAGAGACTGCCAGAGGACCAGACAACAGACCCTCCGATTTGACACACTGAACTCTATCAGAGAAGTAGTTGGTGAACCAGGCAAGGCAATCATTTGAGAAACCAAGGCTGTTGAGTCTGCCGATGAGGATGTGGTGATTGACAGAGTCGAAAGCCTTGGCCAGATCAATGAATATGGCTGCACAGTAATGTTTCTTATCGATGGCGGTTAAGATATTGTTTAGGACCTTGAGCGTGGCTGAGGTGCACCCATGACCAGATCTGAAACCAGATTGCATAGCGGAGAAGGTACGGTGGGATTCAAAATGGTCGGTAATCTGTTTGTTAACTTATCTTTCGAAGACCGTAGAAAGGCAGGGTAGGATAGATTTAGGTCTGTAGCAGTTTGGGTCAAGAGTGTCCCCCCCTTTGAAGAGGGGGATGACCGCAGATGCTTTCCAATCTTTGGGAATCTCAGATGACACGAAAGAGAGGTTGAACAGGCTAGTAATAATGTTGGCAATCATTTCTGCAGATAATTTTAGAAAGAAAGGGTCCAGATTGTCTAGCCCAGCTGATTTGTAGGGGTCCATATTTTGCAGCTCTTTCAGAACATCAGCTGACTTGATTTGGGAGAAGGAGACATGGTGAAGGCTTGTGCGAGTTGCTGTGGGGGGTGCAGTGCTGTTGACCGGGGTAGGGGTAGCCAGGTGGAAAGCATGGCCAGCCGTGGAAAAATGCTTATTGAAATTCTCAATTATAGTGGAATTATCAGTGGTGACAGAGTTTCCTATCCTCAGTGCAGTGAGCAGCTGGGAGGAGGTGCTCTTATTCTCCATGGACTTTACAGTGTTGCAGGAAGCAAATTTCTGCTTGAAAAAGCTAGCCTTGGCTTTTCTAACTGCTTGTGTATATTGGTTTCTAACTTCCCTTAAAAGTTGCATATCACAGGGGCTGTTCGATGCTATTGCAGAACGCCACAGGTGTTGGTTCCTGGTTCTAAATTTATTGAATGGTGCATGCTTATTTAAGATGGTGAGGAAGGCATTTTTAAATGCCTTTCTTTTAAGATGTTTTTAAGATGAATTTTTTTAAGCATTTTGCTGGAAATCAAAAGTGCCTTCGGTTAAAGGACTCTCAGGACTTGAGAATGTTTTACTATTGGTTCTTTGAATGCAATCCTTGGTGGTTTTATTCACATTCTGATAATAGATATTATAGGTTATTTGAAGATATTGAAACATGTCAAATTGTTATTTAATTAAGACTTTTAATAACACTGCTAGCTTAATTCAATTGATTTGATCTCCAAATCAGATACGCATTAAATCGTGCGAACACATTTTTTAATTTGTCACAAAGTCCGTGAGATTTGAATCGATGATCTTCTGTTCTCTGTCCATGGAATTAGTCCACTACACACCAGGATGGAGCTAGCATGACATGTTTTTTAAAAACTCATACAAAGCTGTTAATTCAAACAGACCCTATTTCAAAGGAAACAAGCGCTCATTAAAATCGGGTGTGGCCAATTAGTGGGTGTGGCCAACCCACCTGAACACACTTAAGAAGAAAAAAGTTCTGTTGGCGCTGAGAACGGAACGTACATGTTTTTATAGAACATTCTTAGAACATCCTTCAAACATTACAAATGTTTTCTGTGGTTTTAATGGAAAGTTTTCTTAACGTTCTCTGAACATGACTTTAAATAGAACCATGAGTAAACCTGTAGCAAACTTTATGTTGAAGTACTGAAATTGTTAACGTTCTCAGGAACAATTTGAGAACATTACTTGAAGGAGAACAATGACGAAAGCTGTAGGAAATGTAATGCGTAAGTACTGAAATTCCCACCAAAGAAACAAAGTCCTCATAACGTTGTCGGAAGGTTGTATACATAATAACCATAGGACAACCACACTCTCACCAAGCTCGAAGAAACTAAATGGTTCTCAGAATGTTATCTGCTTGCTGGGTTGTATCTGTGTATTATTATTCAACAGATTCATCAGCTGTATAGTTTTTCTAGTATGTCAATATGAATTATAACGTGGTTGTTTTGTAATTTTGTCTTGTCTTTTGATCGCTAAATGTTTGTTTTTTTACCATTGATTGAGGACCACTTTGGAAACAAGAGTTTTAATGAATTAATACTTTAAGTGCGATCCTCTGGGAATATATTGTACATCTAGTTTTTGACCCAAATAAATTATTTTCTTTTTTTAAAATCCCACACCCTAAAACGGGTCTCAGTCGGCCTGAGAAACAGCATTGAGTTTAGCTGTCACACAAACACAGAGTCATTAACATGTCTTTTCATTGGGCTGGAGGAAAAGTGTTTTTGTTGGTTTGCTGCCATGTTGGTTTAAATCCCCTTTAAAAACAGTAAAACAGTAATTGCATCATTGTGTTTATAACAGTAAAATAGTAATTGCCTCGTTGTGGTGGTAGAACTGAAGCCCAGTTGTGGCCAGCTGGTAGACAAATGCATGGTTCTCCTCGGAGAATTGGCTTGGTCTCTTTCTTTTTTCACGAGACAGTGAAATTAGCCCGCAGCTGTACTCATTTGAGTTGCGTAGCTCCCTGCTAACCTTGGCCTACAGCTACACTGCTGATCTACACCCAGCTAGCACATTTGGTTCCTTCGAAGTTGTGGGAACGTAAGTTTTTGGTTTCCCATTGGTTCTGGGAACGAAGACATAACTTTCCTGACCAGTAAAACCGAATGTTTTTTTTAAAGGTTCTGAGAACGGAAGAGAAAATATTGACTGTTCTGGGAAAGTTCATTTTTTTTGGTTTCAGGGAGGTTCTGAGAACATTTCTCACATTTGTCTTTTATTGTGGCACAGCGTCAGTGAGATTCAAACCTATGATCTTCTGTTCTCTATCCCTGGAATGGAGTCCACTGCACCACCAGGATGGAACTAGCATTGCCAGGTTTTTTTAAAACTCATACAAAACTGTTGATTTTAGTCTATTCAAACAGACCCCATTTCAAAGTAAACAAACACTCATTAAGATCAGGTGTGTAATTCATTAATTAACCAATTAGTGGCTCTGCCAAGACAACCGAAGACACCAAACAAGATAGAGAAGAGTTTTGTTGGCGTGCTGAGAATGTTTTTAAATAACATTCTGTAGATGTTCTCTGAATGTTAAAGTTTACTTGTGGTTTTTATTAGAACGTTTTCTTAACGTTCTCAAAACAATGTTTTTAATTTATTTTTAATTTAACCATAACTTAACTAGGTAAATCAGTTAAGAACAAATTTGTACAAATTTACAATGACGGCCTCCCAAAAGGCAAAAGGCCTCCTGCAGGTACGGGGGCTGGGATTTAAAAAATAAAAATATAGGATAAAACACACCACGACAAGAGACACCACAACACTACATAGAGAGAGACCTAAGTCAACACAGCATGGCATCAACACATGACTATAAATAGAACCATGAGAAAACCTGTAGGAAACGTTATGCTGAAGTACTGAAATTCCCACAGAAAAACGTTCTCTGAACTATTTGAGAACGTTGCCCATGCCAAACCAGTTGGACAACATTAATAGAGCATTACCAAAATGTAAATGAAATGTAACCATGTTTGAACATTTAGGAAACGTTCTGTTAAAGTATTTAAAATACCAATACCTTAAATGTGCTGAGACTGTTCCCAAACCAAGCAACTATCCTAAACCATTCCCAGAAGGTTGTGGGAAGGTTGTATGCAAAATAACCATTAGGACAACCACGCGCTCACCAAGCTCTAAGAAACACACAGTATGGTTCTCAGAACGTTATGAGCTAGCTGGGCATATAAAAACGCAACATGCAACAATTTCTTTGATTTTACAGAGTTACAGTTCATATGAGGAAATCAGTCAATTGAAATACAGTCATTCAGCCTTAATCTATGGATTTCCCTTAACTGGGAATACAGATATTTAAAACAATGGGTGTCAGGATCTGGTCACAGCATTTTGGTCCATTAAAATTGCCATCAATAAAATGCAATTGTGTTTGTTGTCCGTAGTTTGTACCTGCCCATACCATAACCCCACCGCCACCACAGGGCACTCTGTTCACAACGTTGACATCAGCAAACCGCTCGCCCACATGACGCCATACACATGATCTGCGGTTGTGAGGTCGGTTGGACGTACTGCCAGATTATCTAAAATGAAAGCGGCGGCTTATGGTAGAGAAATGAACATTAAGTTCTCTGGGAACAGCTATGGTGGACATTCCTGCAGTCACCATGCCAATTGCTCGCTTCCTCAAAACTTCAGACATCTGTGACATTGTGTTGTGTGATTAAGCTGCACATTTTAGTGGCCTTTTGTCTCCAGCACAAGGTGCACCCGTGGAAAGACCATGCTGTTTAATCAGCTTCTTGATTTGCCACCCCTGTCAGGTGGATGGATTATCTTGGCAAAGGTTAAATGCTCACTAACAGGGATGTAAACAAATTTGTTCACAAAAATGAAGAGAAATACGTTTTTTTTTTGGGGTGTAAAAGGGGTAAAGGCATGTTTCTGAAAAGATGGGAACAAACAGCTGTGGTTTCCTCTGAAACAAGTGGAGGAGAAAAGCGAATCTGACATCTCTTTTTCCTGCTTAATGTGCCTGAATGTCACCTTCCTGCAGGGGCTTTGAACCATGAAGGCACTCAATCTGATTCAACCAACCTGGACTCAGGGGTAGACGTAACATAGTAAATGGAAATCTGTGAATCTGAAATTAGTGTGATATTTCACCTTTTTTTTTTGTAACTGTTATACCAAATCTCCAAAATTTCGTGGTATCCATTTGGTAGCTACAGTCTTGTCCCATCGCTGCAGCTCCCGTACGGACTCGGGAGAGGCGAAGGTTGAGAGCCGCGCGTCCTCCGAAATACAACCCCGTCAAGCCGCACTGCTTCTTGACACAATGCCCAGCTCGGGGTTAAAGTTAGGAATTAGATTAAATCAAATGTATTTATATAGCCCTTCGTACATCAGCTGATATCTCAAAGTGCTGTACAGAAACCCAGCCTACAGGGGTTTAAAGGGGGTTAGCTAACATGCCAAGTAGTCGCAAAGTTGCGAAAATAAGGAAGATGTCCGTGATGAGATTCGAACACATTGCCAGACATTATACACCTACCCATCCTACTTTAGTTTTTGCCTTAATACCAAATGTAACATAACATAGATACTTAGCAAAAAAAAAAGAAAATGTCCTCTCACTGACAACTGCGTTTATTTTCAGCAAACTTAACATGTAAATATTTGTATGAACATAAGATTCAACCACAGACAAACTGAACAAGTTCCACAGACATGTGACTAACAGAAATGGAATAATGTGTCCCTGAACAAAGGGAGGAGGGGGTCAAAATCTAAAGTAACAGTCAGTATCTGGTGTGGCCACCAGCTGCATTAAGTACTGCAGTGCATCTCCTCCTCATGGACTGCACCAGATTTACCGGTTCGATCCAACAGGTCCCAGAAGTGCTCAATGGGATTGAGATCCGGCATTTTCGCTGGCCATGGCAGAATACTGACAGTCCTGTCTTGCAGGAAATCACGCACAGAACGAGCAGTATGGCTGGTGCCATTGTCATGTTGGAGGGTCATGTCAGGATGAGCCTGCAGGAAGGGGAGGAGGGAGGAGGATGTCTTCCCTGTAACGCACAGCGTTGAGATTGCCTGCAATGACAACAAGCTCAGTCCGATGATGCTGTGACACACCGCCCAACACCATGACGGACCCTCCACCTCCAAATCAATCCCGCTCCAGAGTACAGGCCTCGGTGTAACACTCACTCCATCGACGATAAACGGGAATCCGATCATAACCCCTGGTGAGACAAAACCGCGACTCGTCAGTGAAGAGCACTTTTTGCCAGTCCTGTCTGGTCCAGCGACGGTGGGTTTGTGCCCATAGGCGACGTTGTTGCCGGTGTTGTCTGGTGAGGACCTGCCTTACAACAGGCCTACAAGCCCTCAATCCAGCCTATCTCAGCCTATTGCGGACAGTCTGAGCACTGATGGAGGGATTGTTCGTTCCTGGTGTAACTCGAGCAATTGTTGATGCCATCCTGTACCTGTCCCGCAGGTGTGATGTTCGGATGTACCGATCCTGTGCAGGTGATCTGCCACTGCGAGAACCATCAGCCATCTGTCCTGTCTCCCTGTAGCGCTGTCTTAGGCGTCTCACAGTACAGACATTGCAATTTATTGCCCTGGCCACATCTGCAGTCCTCATGCCTCCTTTCAGCATGGCTAAGGCACGTTCATGCAGATGAGCAGGGACCCTGGGCATCTTTCTTTTGGCGAATTGTGGACTTCCTCGCTCTTTGCCCCGATTATCTTTTGTACTATCAGCAGAAGCTGCGTCTCCACTGTCGTCTTTAACCCCAACAGCCCTGTAGCCTGCCTGCCTGTCGTCTTTACCTCTACAGCCCTGTAGCCTGCCTGCCTGTCGTCTTTACCTCTACACAGCCCCTGTCTTTACCTCTACAGCCTGCCTGCCTGTCGTCTTTACCTCTACAGCCCTGTAGCCTGCCGTCTTTACCTCTACAGCCCTGTAGCCTGCCGTCTTTACCTCTACAGCCCTGTAGCCTGCCTGCCTGTCGTCTTTACCTCTACAGCCCTGTAGCCTGCCTGCCTGTCGTCTTTACCTCTACAGCCCTGTAGCCTGCCTGCCTGTCGTCTTTACCTCTACAGCCCTGTAGCCTGCCTGCCTGTCGTCTTTACCTCTACAGCCCTGTAGCCTGCCTGCCTGTCGTAGCCTTTACCTCTACAGCCCTGTAGCCTGCCTGCCTGTCGTCTTTACCTCTACAGCCCTGTAGCCTGCCTGCCTGTCGTCTTTACCTCCACAGCCCTGTAGCCTGCCTGCCTGTCATCTTTACCTCCACAGCCCTGTAGCCTGCCTGCCTGTCATCTTTACCTCTACAGTGGTGTAGCTTGTCGGTCTTATCTTTACAGTGCTGTACGTCGCCATTGCTTGTCGTCTTATCTTTAATGAGGCCTTTGGATTTATCTTTAAGTGGGTACCAGGATGCCAAAATGTAAATTTGGGTGAACGATCCCTTTACACCCCTGTCCTCCTCTCCTGGGTCACGAAGCACTCAGAAAATCTGCCGGTTAAGATAGTAGTCGCCTGTGCTGTAGTACATCACTTGCTGACTGAGGACTATATCCTCTAGTTCTGAGCCGATGCCAACTGACAAACCCAGAATTCTTCATCATTAAAAAAAAAAACACAGTGAAGACCATGATTGTCAGCCTCCTTATATCACTTCCACACACACACACACACACACAAAAAAAATGTTTGCAGAGAAAGTAAAAAGCATAAGAACACCTAGTCCCTGCTTGTTAAACGGCCATAAAAGGTGATGTCCGTTCCAGAACAGAGCTCTGGGTGTCACAAGCCCCCCCCCCCCCCCTCATATTCTAGGAGTAAGTGAAAAGGCAATGCAGTGACTGCTGTGGTGATTTCAGAGTATAAATACAGATGGTGACAATACTTGATGACGTGGTTAGAATATCGTTTGTTACTGAAGTTATCCTCAAGACATTGGAATAATTTGGAGGAATAGTAGTGTTTTTTTTATTAAGTCACAGTGGATATGTTAGCAGTACAGTATTATTATATATATATATAAATAGCAGTCAACGGGTTCGGTTAAATCAAAAATGGTAGATTCTGGGATAAACATTTAGTGTATTTAGATTAAATTGAGTAATTAAAATGTTTACAGCGTGAAACCTAAAAAGCAGTTGGTAATGATGTTCTGTCTGAGCCCAGACAGGACGCAGATGGAAACAGGGGCTCTGTGTTACACCATGGCATTAATATTAATCAACACGTTCACCAACAAAATAGGAATCCGTAGTGGTTGTCCTCAGTAAGACATTCATTATGCACAACAACAAAAACCATCTGGTGTTTATTTTGACATATCGTTGACGTGTACATCTTCAGAGGAGTACATTACCAAAATGTTCTGGACTGAGAATAAAACATACCGGGTCCATAAATGATAGTGTTAAATCACACAAATGAAAGAAATAATCCCACTATGTGCAACATAAAATATATAGAAATAAAATAAAATATAAATTAAAGTGATAAATGAAGGCTATATGAAAACAAAAACTGGATAACTACCTAACCGATATTAAGCTGTTTTTTTAACTCATATCCTTCATTACACCAACAAAATCGATGATTTCGTTTCCCTGTTACCACAAGAGCAGCATGGATGACATCCTCGCTGTGGAACAGAGAACTCATTTAGCCGTCCTCGTCCGGAGTTTTCTCTTGATGATGAGATGGTCCCCCTCTCTCTCGTCTGGACTTCCACTGATGATCTGAGACAAGAGGTCAACAGTTCAGGAGAATGAACGGCATCTTAAGCACTTACACATATCTGACATAACAATTACAGTGTGTGTGTGTGTGTGTGTGTGTGTGTGTGTGGTATTTTAAAGGATGTAATATATAACGATAAAAATTATGTAATTCAATAAGGTTATGACAATATGTTCATTCAATAGAGAAATGCATCAGAAAAACAATAATCCAAAACACACATCTATCTATTTATCTATATACACAGTCGTGGCCAAAAGTTGAGAATGACACACACACACACACACACACAGCTCAAAAAAATAAAGGGAACACTAAAATAACACATCCTAGATCTGAATGAATGAAATATTCTTATTAAATACTTTTTTCTTTACATAGTTGAATGGGTTAGGGTTAGGGTTACAACAAAAATCACAAAAATGATCAATGGAAATCAAATTTATCAACCCATGGTGGTCTGGATTTGGAGTCCACCCACTCAAAATTAAAGTGGAAAACCACACTACAGGCTGATCCAACTTTGATGTAATGTCCTTAAAACAAGTCAAAATGAGGCTCAGTAGTGTGTGTGGCCTCCACGTGCCTGTATGACCTCCCTACAATGCCTGGGCATGCTCCTGATGAGGTGGCGGATGGTCTCCTGAGGGATCTCCTCCCAGACCTGGACTAAAGCATCCGCCAACTCCTGGACAGTCTGTGGTGCAACGTGGCGTTGGTGGATGGAGCGAGACATGATGTCCCAGATGTGCTCAATTGGATTCAGGTCTGGGAACGGGCGGGCCAGTCCATAGCATCAATGCCTTCCTCTTGCAGGAACTGCTGACACGCTCCAGCCACATGAAGTCTAGCATTAGGAGGAACCTAGGGCCAACCGCACCAGCATATGGTCTCACAAGAGGACTGAGGATCTCATCATCAGTACCTAATGGCAGTCAGGCTACCTCTGGCGAGCACATGGAGGACTGTGCGCCCTCACACAGGAAGCGCAGGTCCTAATCAAAGAAATGTCACCCCACACCATGACTGACCCACTGCTAAAACAGTCATGCTGGAGGATGTTGCAGGCAGCAGAACGTGTTCCACGGCGTCTCCAGACTCTGTCACGTCTGTCACATGTGCTCAGTGTGAACCTGCTTTCATCTGTGAAGAGCATTTGCCAATTTGCCAATCTTGGTGTTCTCTGGCAAATGCCAAACATCCTGCACGGTGTTGGGCTGTAAGCACAACCCCCACCTGTGGACGTCGGGCCCTCATAGAGTCTGTTTCTGACCGTTTGAGCAGACACATGCACATTTGTGGCCTGCTGGAAGTCATTTTGCAGGGCTCTGGCAGTGCTCCTCCTGCTCCTCCTTGCATAAAGGTGGAGGTAGCGGTCCTGCTGCTGGGTTGCTGCCCTCCTACGGCCTCCTCCACGTCTCCTGATGTACTGGCCTGTCTCCTGGTAGCGCCTCCATGCTCTGGACACTACGCTGACAGACACAGCAAACCTTCTTGTGACAGACACAGCAAACCTCTTGCCACAGCTCGCATTGATGTGCCATCCTGGATGAGCTGCACTACCTGAGCCACTTGTGTGGGTTGTAGACTCAGTCTCATGCTACCACTAGAGTGAAAGCACCACCAGCATTCAAAAGTGACCAAAACATCAGCCAGGAAGCATAGGAACTGAGAAGTGGTCTGTGGTCCCCACCTGCAGAACCACTCCTTTTTTGGGGGGGGTCTTGCTAAATGCCTATAATTTCCACCTGTTGTCTATTCCATTTGCACAACAGCATGTGAAATTTATTGTCAATCAGTGTTGCTTCCTAAGTGGACAGTTTGATTTCACAGAAGTGTGATTGACTAGGAGTTACATTGTGTTGTTTAAGTGTTCCCTTTATTTTTTTGAGCAGTACACACACACACACACATATTTCAAAAGTTAAGACGATTTACTCAGAATTTAGCATGATTAAAGAGACGAGAACGTCATCATGGTCAGAAAGTGGTTCCTATTTTCCATTGTGAATCGCCATGGTAACGGCCCATCAACATCGATTGACCGGGGATAGAGAAACAAAAAGCCACGGATCTGGAGATGAACATGGACGAGGGTAATCAAGCTGATTTTGATTGGTCCAAAGCGCAGAAATGCCCCCTAATAATGTTACCCACCTCATAACGCCGAAATAAGGAAGAGAGACCGCCAAGAGCAGCGCAGTCTAAACTACAAATTAACGTTCTTATTTCATCAACACGGTCAACTACAAAAGTGTGTTAAAGTTGTAATATTGCAGAGAACAATCGAAATGATTAATTGAATGCGACTCATAATGACACAGGGCACATTTTAAAAACTAGGTTTCGACGTTGACCCTCTTGAATTGACCCGTTCTTCACTACATTCTTGAGCAGTGAATGAACGATCGATTAACATTTCATACGAAACGGACGACGTTGTACAAAAATTGTGCATCATTTTCGGGCGTCCCGCACGAGCTTTTACGGCACAGTCGATAGCGCGCTGGACTTCGGACTAGAAGGTCGAGACCTGCTCCCTGCCTGTTTCATTACATTATTTACAACTGAAGTTATTTTTTAAATAATCAACACGTATGTCTTGCATGACACCCACATTATAAATGGGAATCATTACCCATAGAGCAAGGCTGCCCAGCATCAGACCTGAACTGATTGGGTTGTCGGTACCTTCCTATGTGGTCACACACCTGCTACACTGGGATAAAACATAACCAAAATGAAATACTTTGATCAAGCAACCTGGGTGGTGAATAACTCTAAAACAGGAAGCCCTACTGTCCCAATAAATCAGTGTTGGCCCAGGTTTGGAGCAGCCACATATCGTATGGATGGATACACATCCAGCTGGGGATTTATTACAATACCTTCGACAACGATTTGTTGATCCAGTGGTACATAAATGAAAAGTTAAACAAATTGGACTACTTCTCTGTCAAGTTTTGGTTGAGTATAAACAAGCAGAATAGATAAAGCCTATTAAAACCACTTAGAATACATTTGTAGCCATCCTAACGTCCTGCACTACCGATAAAACATTTGTGTAAAAAAAAAAAGTATAGTATTCAGATTTTTTTTTTTTTATATTATATTAAAATGATAAACATTGTGCTATTATGTTGTGGCCATGTCGCCCAAGCCCAATCATACGGATGGCAGCTGGAGGTGGGTTCTCACCGGGTGGGAGGGGAAGTCCACGGGAGAGGAGGTCTCTGGTCTGTAAAGCTTCCTCTTGGACTTCTTGGGCCTGACGTTCATGGAGGGGGCCCCGCCCTCCTCCGTCTCTGGGGATTTCCCACTCACCAATCCCATTATCTTTTTAGCTGCAAAGAGAAAGAGGGACGTAAGGGCTTTTTAAAAAAGCTGAGCAGCATAGGCCACGAAAAGGGTCAAGCCAGAGAAAGCCATTACTGTGGGCCAAAAACAATACGCCTGGGATTCCAGTCTGTTTCCCTTCTATTGCAAGCTTATTATGGGATTGCCATGCTTGACAAGGACTATGGAGTAGGTAAAAGCACAAAGAGCTCTGGGGCCAGGCGAGGCCAGACAGACAGACTGCGGACGGACAGACAGAGACTGCGGACGGACAGACAGACAGACAGAGACTGCGGACAGAGACTGCGGACGGACAGACAGACAGACAGAGACTGCGGACGGACAGACAGAGACTGCGGACGGACAGACAGACAGACTGCGGACGGACAGACAGACTGCGGACGGACAGACAGACTGCGGACGGACAGACAGACAGACTGCGGACGGACAGACAGACAGACAGACTGCGGACGGACAGACAGACAGACAGACTGCGGACGGACAGACAGACAGACAGACTGCGGATGGACAGACAGACAGAGACTGCGGACGGACAGACAGACAGACTGCGGACAGACAGATAGAGACTGCGGACGGACAGACAGATAGAGACTGCGGACGGACAGACAGATAGAGACTGCGGACGGACAGACAGATAGAGACTGCGGACGGACAGACAGATAGAGACTGCGGACGGACAGATAGAGAGAGACTGCGGACGGACAGACAGACAGACAGAGTGCGGACGGACAGACAGACAGAGACTGCGGACGGACAGACAGATAGAGACTGCGGACGGACAGACAGACAGACTGCGGACGGACAGACAGACAGACTGCGGACGGACAGACAGACAGACTGCGGACAGACAGATAGAGACTGCGGACGGACAGACAGATAGAGACTGCGGACGGACAGACAGATAGAGACTGCGGACGGACAGACAGACAGACTGCGGACGGACAGACAGACAGACTGCGGACGGACAGACAGACAGACTGCGGACGGACAGACAGACAGACTGCGGACGGACAGACAGACAGACTGCGGACGGACGGACAGACAGACAGACAGACTGCGGACGGACAGACAGACAGACTGCGGACAGACAGATAGAGACTGCGGACGGACAGACAGATAGAGACTGCGGACGGACAGACAGATAGAGACTGCGGACGGACAGACAGATAGAGACTGCGGACGGACAGAGAGAGAGAGACTGCGGACGGACAGACAGACAGACAGACAGAGTGCGGACGGACAGACAGAGACTGCGGACGGACAGACAGACAGAGACTGCGGACGGACAGACAGATAGAGACTGCGGACGGACAGACAGATAGAGACTGCGGACGGACAGACAGACGGAGACTGGGCGGACGGACAGACAGACGGAGACTGCGGACGGACAGACAGACGGAGACTGCGGACGGACAGACAGACGGAGACTGCGGACGGACAGACAGACGGAGACTGCGGACGGACAGACAGACGGACACTGCAGGACGGACAGACAGACAGAGACTGCGGACGGACAGACAGACAGAGACTGCGGACGGACAGACAGACAGAGACTGCGGACGGACAGACAGACGGAGACTGCGGACGGACAGACAGACGGAGACTGCGGACGGACAGACAGACGGAGACTGCGGACGGACAGACAGACGGAGACTGCGGACGGACAGACAGACGGAGACTGCGGACGGACAGACAGACGGAGACTGCGGACGGACAGACAGACGGAGACTGCGGACGGACAGACAGACGGACACTGCGGACGGACAGACAGACAGAGACTGCGGGACGGACAGACAGACAGAGACTGCGGACGGACAGACAGACAGAGACTGCGGACGGACAGACAGACAGAGACTGCGGACGGACAGACAGACAGAGACAGACAGACTGCGGACGGACAGACAGACAGAGACTGCGGACGGACAGACAGACGGAGACTGCGGACGGACAGACAGACGGAGACTGCGGACGGACAGACAGACGGAGACTGCGGACGGACAGACAGACGGAGACTGCGGACGGACAGACAGACGGAGACTGCGGACGGACAGACAGACGGAGACTGCGGACGGACAGACAGGACGGAGACTGCGGACGGACAGACAGACGGAGACTGCTGCGGACGGACAGACAGACGGAGACTGCGCGGACGGACAGACAGACGGAGACTGCGGACGGACAGACAGACGGAGACTGCGGACGGACAGACAGACGGAGACTGCGGACGGACAGACAGACGGACACTGCGGACGGACAGACAGACGGACACTGCGGACGGACAGACAGACAGAGACTGCGGACGGACAGACAGACAGAGACTGCGGACGGACAGACAGAGACTGCGGACGGACAGACAGACAGAGACTGCGGACGGACAGACAGACAGAGACTGCGGACGGACAGACAGACAGAGACTGCGGACGGACAGACAGACAGAGACTGCGGACGGACAGACAGACAGAGACTGCGGACGGACAGACAGACAGAGACTGCGGACGGACAGACAGACAGAGACTGCGGACGGACAGACAGAGAGAGACTGCTGCGGACGGACAGACAGAGAGAGACTGCGGACGGACAGACAGACAGAGACTGCGGACGGACAGACAGACAGAGACTGCGGACGGACAGACAGACAGAGACTGCGGACGGACAGACAGACAGAGACTGCGGACGGACAGACAGACAGAGACTGCGGACGGACAGACAGACAGACTGCGGACGGACAGACAGAGACTGCGGACGGACAGACAGACAGAGACTGCGGACGGACAGACAGACAGAGACTGCGGACGGACAGACAGACAGAGACTGCGGACGGACAGACAGACAGAGACTGCGGACGGACAGACAGACAGAGACTGCGGACGGACAGACAGACAGAGACTGCGGACGGACAGACAGACAGAGACTGCGGACGGAAAGACAGATAGAGACTGCGGACGGACAGACAGATAGAGACTGTGGATGGACAGACAGAGACTGTGGATGGACAGACAGATAGAGACTGTGGACGGACAGACAGATAGAGACTGCGGATGGACAGACAGATAGAGACTGATGGGACGGACAGACAGATAGAGACTGCGGACAGACAGACAGATAGAGACTGCGGACGGACAGATAGAGAGACTGTGGTACAAATGGTACTTTGGCTCCAGTGTGGTTTCTGTGTTTCTGGCTCTTTGGTCTGATGATGTAATCTAGCTATTGAGGATCCAGCACATTCTGTGCTTCCGTTAGTGTCAACTCTTACCCTTGCTCCCGAAAAACGTTGGGGACCTCTGGAGGAAGTCGCCGATCTTCTGCATCGTTCCTTCTTTCCTGCTCCGGAGGCTGGACTGGGAGTCCGGGTCTTTACTGCCCCTCGCCGGAGAGGTCTACGAAACCATGAATATAATGAAGTAATAAGGCCCGAGGGTGGTGTGGTATAATGGCCAATATACCGCGGCTAAGGACTGTTCTTAGGCACGACACAACGCTGACGCAGCCCTTAGCCGCGGTATACTGGCCATATAAACAAACCAGAGGTGCCTTATTGTAAAAAAAAAAAAAAACTGGTTACCAACGTAATTAGAGCAGTAAAAATAAAATGGTTTTGTCATATCCGTGGTATACACCATGGCTTTCAGCCAATCAGCATGCAGGGCTCAAACCAGACAGTTTATAATAATAATAATAAGTATGTGTACACTCCTTCAAAACAACCGTTGCTGAATTCGAGCACACAGCCATGCAATCTCCATAGACAAACACTGGCAGGAGAATGGCCCGTAATGAAGAGCTCAGTGACATTCAACGTGGCACCGTCATAGGATGTCACCTTTAAAACAAACCAGTTTGTAAAATGTCTGCCCTGCTCGAGCTTCCCCGGTCAATTGCAAGTGCTGTTATTGTGAAGCGGAAAACTTATTTCACATGACCCATCAATTTAGACAAGTGTGTCTGGGTAAGAGTCATCTAAAATGTAGAACATATTTTTATCTGGACACTTTGTTTTCTTGAAAAAAAAAATGTCCTTAATGTAGGCTACTACTACTTTTAGTCTTAAACTATACTACACAACTCACTGTTTAGCACATGACCGCACAAGAGATGGGTGGGGCTAAAGCTTAAGTGGGTGGGAACAATGCTGTATGGGTGTAGACAGGAGAGCTCTTCAGTAGATACCAAAACATTCAAAGGCCCTTTTCTCAAAAGTGAGGTTACAAGATAATTATCTACTTTGAAAAGCAGAATTACTTTCCCATTGTTCCTCAACTGTAGTATATGATATACCATGTTGTAGCTCTGAGTCTACTATCCAATGTAAAATAAAAAAAAATTCAAATTTTGCTACATAAGACAAATGAGTCGGTTGGTCAAAGGCCTAGGAGCAACAACGGCTCAGCCGCGAAGTGGTAGGCCACACACGTTCACAGAACGGGACAGACGAGTGCGGACTCACGTAAAAATCAGCTGCAACATTCATTACCGAGTTCCAAACTGCCTCAGGAAGCAAAGTCAGCACAAGAACTGATCGTCGGGAGTTTCATGAAATTGTTGTCCATGGTCGAGCAGCCGCACACAAGCCTAAGATCACCATGCGCAATGCCAAGCGTCGGCTGGAGTCGTGTAAAGCTCGCCACCATTGGACTCTGGAAACACGTTCTCTGGTGTGATGAATCCCACTGCACCATCTGGCAGTCCAACAGACAAATCTTGGTTTGGCGGATGCCAGGAGAATGCTACCTGACCCAAAGCATAGTGCCAACTGTAAAGTTTGGTGGAGGAGGAATAACGGTCCGGGGCTGTTATTCATGGTTCCGGCGAGGTTTCATTGAAGAGAAATCTTAACACTACAGCATTTTTTTTTTTTACCTTTATTTTACTAGACAAGTCAGTTAAGAACAAATTCTTATTTTCAATGACGGCCTGGGAACAGTGGGTTAACTGCCTGTTCAGGGGCAGAATGACAGATTTGTACCTTGTCAGTTCGGGGATTCGAACTTGCAACCTTTCGGTTACTAGTCCAACGCTCTAACCACTAGGCTACCCTGCCGCCCCATGCAATGACATTCAAGACGATTCTATACTTCCAACTTTGTGGAAGTAGAAAACAGTTTGGGGAAGGCTCTTTCCTGTTTCAGCATGACAACGCCCCCCGTGCACAAAGCGAGGTCCATACAGAAACGGTTTGTCGAGATCGGTGAGGAAAAACTTGACTGGCCTGCACAGAGACCTGACCTCAACGAACACCTTTGGGATGAAATGGAAACGCCGACTGCGAGAACAGAACGGCACGTTTTGCTCTTCATTGTAATCAGAGGTCTGATATAAATACTATGCTGCCAGTCTCTTGGCTAAGAGTTGAGGAGAGATTGACAACATCACTTTTTTTTTATACAAGAAACATGAATGTGTTGAAAATCCCAAATTGTTTGCATAGTCAACTTAGTGGTGGCTCCTTTAAAAGTTGCGCCATACTGCGGTACACCCTGCGTGCTGCTGCAGCATTCTGTGGCACGTTATCTAACTGTCAGCCATTTTTTCTGTTACTGCAAGTTATTTCTAGTTCGACCACCAGAGGGCATCTTTGAGAAGCATTTGATAGTATTCTGTATTGGCATTACCATTAAAACCTTTTTTTGTAATAACACAGTATATGGGCTTAATATTATGGTGTTTCTATTCAGAGAAAAACGGATGGAATGGAAAATATGGCGCTGTACAACGTGACAGTAGGCTACAGGATTGGAGGATTCTAAATTGTTTGTCTTCATTTGACAACTTTGTTCCAATATTTCTGTAAATCAGATATTTCTGTGCAGTCTACAATACATACTGTAGTAAACATGTGAAAGTGCCTAATTCCTTACAGAAGGGAGAGCAGGCCATCTGTAATACAGAATGCGGGGCACGCAGGAGACCGGGTTTCAAATCCCCGTTGGAGAGGAAGGAGTACGCTGTCCTTGTAAATATGATTTTTTTCTTAACTGATTCCATGTGTGTTATTTCATAGTTGTGATGTCTTCACTATTATTTCTACAATGTGGAAAATTGTAAAAATACAGAAATCCTGGAATGAGTAGGTGTCCAAACTTTTGACTGGGACGGGAAATGACGGTCGCCAGTACAGTACTGGGCTATTTATGAGGAGGGAGTAGGCTCTCCTAAATAAGAATTTATTCTTAACCGATTTGACTAGTTAAATAAAAAGGTTACCCTAAGAGCATAACATTTCTACACCCTAATTGTCTAATTCTTGCCTAATTAACACACACATTATTTTTTTAGTTACATTGTTTTAGTTCGAAAGTGCAGACTATTTTTCAGGAAATTAATGTTTTATGTAAGATGCTACATTTTTGATCAGGTGCAATTGTAAGTAGGCCTAATAAAAACAAATCCTTCTATTAGGCTGTTAAGCCTCATCGCCTACCACAGCCAGTTCAGTTATTTTATATAGGCCTAGGCTCTGAAGACGGACTCCAATTAAGCCCTCGTTGTTTGTAAATTCAAAAAAGGCACGCACACATCTGAGCTCTTTTTTTGCAGGTGCACGGCAACAGCCGGATAAGAGGAGGAAAACGAAGGAGGAGTCCGCACATTTCTCTTGATCGTATCACTGATCTTTAATGAGCTTTACGTATCGGCCTCAAGGCCTTCGTCAGAGCTTTTGTGAGTAATCTGAAATTGGGGCATAATTCATGTTCAAATTTACAACATAACATACATCGGCATTTCATCATTAAGTACTTTAGGAAATAATGTCTGGAGGGTGAAAATTCCCAAAACATTCCCTTTAACTCAGAGTATTATTGATATCACCTCCCCTGTCTGATTTCTTAACTTTCTCTACGCCACAACATCTAAAAAGGTGGATATGTCCTGCTTCAGGTCATTAAAATGTACAGCGACTGGATCATCCCTGTCGTTTCTCCTGATTGAACTTTTACGTTCACTGATTCTCTGTTTGAGAGAACGAGAGGTGTTTACCTACATAGCAGAGCCCGCATGGACATTTTAATCATGTAGATAACATGGGTGTTGGAACACGTAATAATGTCATTTATTTGGAAGCGTTTTCCTGTATGTGGGTGGCAGAAATGTTCACACTTCATCATCTTGTTGCATAGTGCGCATCCTCTGCCTTCATGCTACCATTTGATAGAGGGAGTAAGAGAGCCTGGCTGATATCTTTTCGTGGCTGGCTGTTCATCTCGGGTTTTCCCCAACGCCAAATTAAGAGCTTCATCCATACATTGTGGAGAATACCATCTACTTAGAAATACCATCTATTTAGAATACCATCTACTTAGAAATACCATCTACTTAGAAATACCATCTACTTAGAAATACCATCTACTTAGAAATACCATCTATTTAGAAATACCATCTATTTAGAATACCATCTATTTAGAATACCATCTTCTTAGAAATCTATTGCTGCTTTTTCTAGACACAGTAGTCCTGAAAATGATTTGTTGGAATTCTAGCCCAACTTCCAATTGCTAAAAATGTTTTTAGCCACAGAATCGTCCCCAACCCCAATTAATACATTTGGACACAGTCGATAAGCATGCTAGACCTCGGGCTAGAATATTGAGGGTTTGAAACCTGCTCATTCCATTATTATGCCGGTCTCAGAGCAAATAGCCTGGATTGTTATTCTCATCTCGCTCCTCTCCACACGTCATTCTCTGCCTGAGTGGCTCTCTTGTGGGCGTGCTGGCAGGATGAACTGTTCTCTTTATTCTCTATATATATCTATGAATTTCAAAATCAGCCTTTACTTAAATTATGTTTCTAGCCTATTGCGTAGTTACAATGTGTAAATCACTGATGTCCCAGGAGCAGCAGAGGTAAACACTGTTGAAGTGGATAATGAGTGAGTTTGATAAACCTGGTATTGGATGTGGCTGAAAAAAAAGCCTTGCTAAATAGGAGATTTTCGTAAAATGTACTTTATGACACACAAAAAAAATATATATGTACAATCAATTTGTCTCTACATTATTAACTAACATATTCCTCTCAATTATACATGTTTTTGCTTGACTCGTTATGACGTTATATTATTACATCGGTTTCCCCGTAAAGTTTTGTCAGCCATCTTTGCTGAAGTTAACAGGGACGGTTGGCCCCGTCAAATTAGTCACTGGAACCACTCGATACGATTGGTCAAATAAAAACCCTGGGACCCAAATGCATAATGAGCGCTCTAACTCCCCCTTGTGGTGGTCTGGAGTAATGAAGCCGTGACGCTGGGTACCTGAGTCCCGCGGTGTAAGCACACAACTTTTAAAAAAGGAGGAACAACTACACACCACACAGACACACACACGGGGTATTTTCAGTCCCCAAATCCAGGACAAATTCCACAAAGCGTACAGTATTATATAGAGCCCTTACTGCATGGAACTTCCTTCCATCTCATATCGCTCAAATAAACAACAAACCTGGTTTCGAAAACCAGATGAAGCCACACCTCACGGCACAACGCCTCTCCCCCTGTTCGACCTCGATAGTTTGTGTGCATGTATCGATGTGTAGGCTCCGTGTGCCTGAAGAAAATAAAATAAAAAATGCTCTGTCCTTGAGCTGTTCTTGTCTATTCATGCTCTGTATTATGTCATGTTTCATGTGGACCCCAGGAAGAGTAGCTGAACGGGGATCCTAACAAAACACCAAGATACACCAACAGCCAGCGGGGATCCTAACAAAACACCAAGATACACCAACAGCCAGCGGGGATCCTAACAACACACCAAGATACACCAACAGCCAGCGGGGATCCTAACAAAAACACCAAGATACACCAACAGCCAGCGGGGATCCTAACAAAAACACCAAGATACACCAACAGCCAGCGGGGATCCTAACAAAAACACCAAGATACACCAACAGCCAGCGGGGATCCTAACAAAACACCAAGATACACCAACAGCCAGCAGGGATCCTAACAACACACCAAGATACACCAACAGCCAGCGGGGATCCTAACAAAACACCAAATGTGATGTATGGTTGACCCACGGGAGCCCGAACTAACAATCTTGGCGTTGCAAGCACCATGCCAATGCATCTTTAGAGATGCCACATAGGCCGTGTTTAAAACAAGTTTTTTTTGGGGGGGTTGGCAGTCAAAAAATAATAAAAGTGTCTCCCTCACCTCCTCTTGATGTACAGCCAGTTTAGAATGCATCCGGGTTCTGGTGGTCCTTCGGTTCTCGTTGTTCACCTCATCCTGAGAAACACCAGCACATGTCGGGAGAGGGAGAGAGATGAGACAGACCAGGGAGAGAAATTTTAAATGCATATGCTGTGGGTTTTTTAAAGCTACATTACGCTACATAAGTATGAGCCAAAAACAAAGTCAAATTCAATCGAACATGTAGGCAACAACAGCCTTGGGAGTTTCCCCCTTCTAATGATCGGGATTAGATAGGACATATTCATTTAATTTCATGAATGTATACATTTCAAAAGATCAATTGAATAAATACAATTAAGAAATGCCAAACATTTCAAGAGTCTCATGCAATAGCAGATGAAATAAGTTAGTAGGATTCCAATTATTGATGTAGATTAACAAATGCCTTGTTAAATTGAAATGCCTTGAAATGTTCGGAAACTCATGGCAAAAGTTAACCAAATCTAAAAAAAAAACTAACCCTAACTAAATGTGTATTCCAAAATAAAAGTATCTTCAATAAGTTAATTGGTAACAACTGTCCAACATTGTATCAGCATTGACAGACTTGAAATTACTGGCCACTTTAATTTAAAAAAATGTTTACATATTTGGCATTAATCATCTCATATGTATAGGCACTCTACTGCATCTTCGTCTATGCCACTTGGACATTGCTCGTCCATATATTTATGTATATATTCTTAAATTCCATTCCTTTATTTTAGATTGTGTGTATGGTTAGATATATTACTGCACTGATGGAGCTAGAAGTACAAGCATTTCGCGTCACCAGCGATAACATCTGCTATAAACGGGTGCTAAATTTGATTTAGGTTTCTTTTACATAAAAGATATTAAAATCATTGAGTTTGTTTCAAACTATCCACAATCTCTGGAGTTTGTGTTTCTGCATTTTATAAGTTACAAGTCATCAAGAACTCGATAGGGTACATATTATTTATAGAAATTACCACAAAAGCAGGAAATACCCAGCGCTGAAAACACTTGTCATTTCAAAATCACAACCATTCCTTCCATATCGTCTCTCAGAGAACTTACATAGTTTTGCCATTTACGCCAACCAAAACATTCCTGAACAAAGTAAAACAAACAACAAACATGGAGAAGAATGGCGATGGATGGAGTAACATGCATGATCACAAAACATGTAATGAAGAAGGGTAGAAATGGAACCCCCAAGATGTCTGAAATGGTACGATGGGACTGATGAGTACAGACACGGGTCTGACTGGGTTGAATACCTGAGATGAGAGCTCACGTGTCGCTCTCTGTTTAGCCCTACTGTGCCAACCTTTCTTCTTTAGAGAAAAGAGAAGACGTGTTAGAAGTGGCGGGAAACAATAAGAAACCTCTTCTGAAGTAACTGAGAAACAGTTGGCAGGGAGGATGAACAACAACATTTAGACAGAGACGTGTTTAGTCAGAAAACAACCAAGACTTCCACCAGGAATCAGAATAACCCGAGTCGTCTACACCGAAGGCTCGTGTGCTTCAGATCCATTCATCCTTAATACTAAAACCCATTACCCTGTTGACGTGTGTTTGTTGTGAACCGTAGAAAAACATTGTCAGAGAGAAGAAAAAAAACGTCTGACAGAGAGAAGAAAAACAAACTGTTAGGTCAATAAAAAGTGTCTGACTAAGTAGAGAATGTTGTTAAAGACACAGGTAACCGTCAACAATAAAAAGTGTCTGACTAAATAGAGAATGTTGTTAAAGACACAGGTAACCGTCAACAATAAAAAGGAAACACTAAATACAAAAGTATATTGAAAGCAGGTGCTTCCACACAGGTTCTGGAGTTTACTAAAACAATTAAACATCCCATCCATCATGCTTAGGGTCATGTTTCAAAATGCACATTATTTTGTACATTATTTTGGCTACCATGGCTAGCAGAGATCTCAGTGATAAAAAAAAAAAAGAAAAGGGAGGGGTCTCCAGGTCACCAGATCTCAACCCAACTGAGGACAGTGTTTTCCACCACCGCCATCAAAACACCAAATGATGGAATCTCTCACATCCCTCCAACAGAGTTCCAGACCATCTGATAAGGAACACCGAAGTTGTTCTGGCGGCTCGTGGTCGACCAACGGCCTATTAAAAGCGCCATGTTGGTGTTTCCTTTATTTTGGCAGTTACCCGGGTCTGGACTCTCACTGGTCAGGTTTCTCTGTGCGCCCGCCCTCCTCAACAAACAACATGCTGTGATTTTATTCCCAGCAATGGGGAGTCAAATGTGATAAGACACAAGGAAGACTCTTGTTTTTGTTTCCCCAAAAAAAGGTGAATGAGTCATAACAGAGGGGCTGAATAACAGAAAATAGGACTAGGAAAAAAATGGGACTGCTTGGCACTCAGCATTAAGGAGATAGATTGGAGGTAAGACCCTGCAATAGACTAGTGTCCTGTCCAGGGGGTGTACTGAGGAGATAGACTAGTGTCCTGTCCAGGGGGTGTACTGAGGAGATAGACTAGTGTCCTATCCAGGGGGTGTACTGAGGAGCTAGACTAGTGTCCTATCCAGGGGGTGTACTGAGGTGATAGAATAGTGTCCTGTCCAGGGGGTGTACTGAGGTGATAGAATAGTGTCCTGTCCAGGGGGTGTACTGAGGAGATAGACTAGTGTCCTGTCCAGGGGGTGTACTGAGGTGATAGAATAGTGTCCTGTCCAGGGGGTGTACTGAGGTGATAGACTAGTGTCCTGTCCAGGGGGTGGACTGAGGAGCTAGACTGGTGTCCTGTCCAGGGGGTGTACTGAGGAGATAGACTAGTGTCCTGTCCAGGGGGTGGACTGAGGAGCTAGACTGGTGTCCTGTCCAGGGGGTGTACTGAGGAGATAGACTAGTGTCCTGTCCAGGGGGTGGACTGAGGAGCTAGACTAGTGTCCTGTCCAGGGGGTGTACTGAGGAGCTAGACTGGTGTCCTATCCAGGGGGTGTACTGAGGAGCTAGACTAGTGTCCTGTCCAGGGGGTGTACTGAGGAGCTAGACTGGTGTCCTATCCAGGGGGTGTACTGAGGAGCTAGACTAGTGTCCTATCCAGGGGGTGTACTGAGGAGATAGACTAGTGTCCTGTCCAGGGGGTGTACTGAGGAGCTAGACTGGTGTCCTATCCAGGGGTGTACTGAGGAGATAGACTAGTGTCCTATCCAGGGGTGTACTGAGGAGCTAGACTAGTCCTATCCAGGGGGTGTACTGAGGAGATAGTAGTGTCCTGTCCAGGGGGTGTACTGAGGAGCTAGACTAGTGTCCTAAGGGGTGTACTGAGGAGCTAGACTAGTGTCCTGTCCAGGGGTGTACTGAGGAGCTAGACTAGTGTCCTATGGGGTGTACTGAGGAGATAGACTAGTGTCCTGTCCAGGGGGTGTACTGAGGAGCTAGACTGGTGTCCTATCCAGGGGGTGTACTGAGGAGCTAGACTAGTGTCCTATGGGGTGTACTGAGGAGCTAGACTAGTCCTATCCAGGGGGTGTACTGAGGAGATAGACTAGTGTCCTGTCCAGGGGGTGTACTGAGGAGCTAGACTAGTGTCCTATCCAGGGGTGTACTGAGGAGCTAGACATGTCCAGGGGAGTAGAGGAGATAGGAGGTGTCCTATCCAGGGGGTGGACTGAGGGGATGCTAGTGTCCTGTCCAGGGGGTGGACTGAGGGGATAGACTAGTGTCCTGTCCAGAGGGTGTACTGAGGAGCTAGACTAGTGTCTATCCAGAGGGTGTACTGAGGAGCTAGACTAGTGTCCTGTCCAGAGGGTGTCCTGGTACATCAAGCTGTCTCACTACAGAAACAGGAGATAGACTAGTGTCCTGTCCAGGGGGTGTACTGAGGAGCTAGACTAGTGTCCTATCCAGGGGGTGTACTGAGGAGATAGACTGGTGTCCTATCCAGGGGGTGGACTGAGGGGATAGACTAGTGTCCTGTCCAGGGGGTGTACTGAGGAGATAGACTAGTGTCCTATCCAGAGGGTGTACTGAGGAGCTAGACTAGTGTCCTGTCCAGAGGGTGTCCTGGTACATCAAGCTGTCTCACTACAGAAACAGGAGATAGACTAGTGTCCTGTCCAGAGGGTGTACTGAGGAGATAGAATAGTGTCCTATCCAGAGGGTGTACTGAGGAGCTAGACTAGTGTCCTGTCCAGGGGTGTACTGAGGAGATAGACTAGTGTCCTATCCAGAGGGTGTACTGAGGAGCTAGACTAGTGTCCTGCCCCACAGGGTGTCCTGGTACATCAAGCTGTCTCACTACAGAAACAGGAGATAGACTAGTGTCCTGTCCAGAGGGTGTACTGAGGAGATAGAATAGTGTCCTGTCCAGGGTGGACTGAGGAGATAGACCAAGTCCTCTGTTGAATCTCTCCCACAGCCTCTCCCACTTTCATTCTCAAAGCACATTGGAGTAGAAGATAGGAGGTTCCTCCCCCAATGCATTTTGAGAGGGAGGTAAGGATGTGAGGAATCAAGGAAATACAATTGACATTCACCCCGAGTCTCACTCTCCTCCCCTCTCTATCATTCAACTGGGACAGTCAGCAGGGAAGTCATTAGTGAATTACTGGAGTCTCTAACTGCAGAGGTTTAAACCCCAGAAATACTCCTCCTATATGGAGGCAATACTGCCCCACAGCCTTCACTCACTCCTACGTCACTGCCACATAGCCTTCACTCACTCCTACGTCACTGCCTAAAGTCAAAATAAATAAAAAACGAGTGAGCAATATACAGTATATACACACACAACATGTGGACACCTGCTCACTCACATCTCATTCCAAAACCACGGCCATTCAACTGGAGTTAGAGACTTTGCTGCATAACAGCCTCCACTCTTCTGGGAAGGCTTTCCACTAGATGTTGGAACATTGCTGCTATAACAGCCTCCACTCTTCTGGGAAGGCTTTCCACTAGATGTTGGAACATTGCTGCAGAGACCCATCCTTTCAGCCACAAGCATTCATGAGGTCAGGCACTGATGTTGGGCGGTTAGACCTGGCTTGCAGTCGGGTCTAGATCAGGTTTGAGATCAGGGCTCTGCAGGCCAGTCAAGTTATTCCCCGAACAGACAAACTATTTCTGTATGGACCTTGCTTTGTGTTTGGGGGCATTGTCTTGATGAACCAGGAAAGAGCCTTCCCCAAACTGCTGCCACGTAGTTGGAGGCACAGAATCATCTAGAATGTCATGGCATGTTGCAGCGTTAAGATTTCCCTTTTATTGAGGAGCCTTCACTCACTCCTACGGCACTGCCCCACAGCCTTCACCCACTCCTACGTCACTGCAGTAGAGACCCATACTGCCCCACAGCCTTCACTCGCTCCTACGTCACTGCCCCACAGCCTTCACTCACTCCTACGTCATGGAAACACACGCTTTTTCCATTTTCAACGCATAACGTAAGACAAGGGCAATAACCTATTAATATATGTTGGACTTTCTCTTAAGTAGGACCTAATTATTAAAAACACTTCATAAAACGGTTCATATGCATATATGAACTACACATTGACACATCCAGCCCAAAAGGGGGAGGTTTAAAAATAAATAAAATTAACTTCGTCGCCATAAGTTCCGGGGGCATGTTTTTAAGATGACTGACAGGAGAGAGACACGCCCACCACCTGAATGTTAAGATAGACAGGGTCTGCATCTCAGTGGAGTGCCCCACCAAGCTACAGGCGTGCTGTGGCAGGAGGACCACACAGTTGTACCCCGGACTGAACATCCAATCCCTCGCTGAAAGTTTTAAAAACACGGGACAGTTCACCTAAATGACATTGGTTTGCATACCCTGGAAGCAGTGTATGGACAAGGTGTGGCAGCAACCCATGTTTTGGTTTAGTTACACTGGCACGGTTTGCAAACGCTAACGTTTTAGCATTTGTGGCACAAATCCCATTCAAGTCATGGGAGCAATAGCATGCTCAAATCCAAACAGCTCTTACTGGGTAAAGGAAACTAAAAAGTGTCATTCGGTAATTTGGGGGAGGGGGGGGGGAAACTATCCCTTTAACACGGTCTACCTTGTCAATCTCAGAGCTCTTCCTCTTGCGGGTGATTTTGACGTTGATCACGTCCTCTCCCTGGCGTTTCAGGGCCATCCTGTTGGGCTGCAGCGGGCTGAAGGAGATCTCGAGCTCAGGCCTGGGGAAGCGGCTGGTCCTGCCTCCCTCCGTTATGATCTCTGAGGAGTCGAGCACCGACGGGTAGCCCCCAGACCCCTAAAGACAAGGGTACACACTATGGCAGTGAGGGTTGGTTAACATTCAGGAGCACCTAGGTCAGTTGGGTTAACCGTCTAGTCAGTTGGGTTATCCTTCAGGAGCGTCTAGTCAGTTGGGTTAACCTTACATTTAACATTTTAGTCATTTAGCAGACGCTCTTATCCAGAGCGACTTACAAATTGGTGAATTCACCTTCTGACATCCAGTGGAACAGCCACTTTACAATAATGCATCTAAATCATTTAAGGGGGGGGGGGGGTGAGAAGGATTACTTTAACCTTCAGGAGCGTCTAGTCAGTTGGGTTAACCTACTAGTCAGTTGGGTTAACCTACTAGTCAGTTGGGTTAACCTACTAGTCAGTTGGGTTAACCTACTAGTCAGTTGGGTTATCCTACTAGTCAGTTGGGTTAAGTCAGTTGGGTTAACTAGTCAGTTGGGTTAACCTACTAGTCAGTTGGGTTATCCTACTAGTCAGTTGGGTTATCCTACTAGTCAGTTGGGTTAACCTACTAGTCAGTTGGGTTAACCTACTAGTCAGTTGGGTTAACCTACTAGTCAGTTGGGTTAACCTACTAGTCAGTTGGGTTATCCTTCAGCATGATGTTCTGACAGATTCTAAAGCGACACTCGTTGCCAGAAGCCATCTCTACTACAAAATCATGGAACTATTTTTTTTTAAATACACTGCTCAAAAACATAAAGGGAACACTTAAACAACACAATGTAACTCCAAGTCAATCACACTTCTGTGAAATCAAACTGTCCACTTAGGAAGCAACACTGATTGACAATACATTTCACATGCTGTTGTGCAAATGAAATAGACAACAGGTGGAAATTATAGGCAATTAGCAAGACCCCCCCAATAAAGGAGTGGTTCTGCAGGTGGTAACCACAGACCACTTCTCAGTTCCTATACTTCCTGGCTGATGTTTTGGTCACTTTTGAATGCTGGCGGTGCTTTCACTCTAGTGGTAGCATGAGACGGAGTCTACAACCCACACAAGTGGCTCAGGTAGTGCAGCTCATCCAGGATGGCACATCAATGCGAGCTGTGGCAAGAAGGTTTGCTCTGTCTGTCAGCATAGTGTCCAGAGCATGGAGGCGCTACCAGGAGACAGGCCAGTACATCAGGAGATGTGGAGGAGGCCGTACGAGGGCAACAACCTAGCAGCAGGACCGCTACCTCCGCCTTTGTGCAAGGAGGAGCAGGAGGAGCACTGCCAGAGCCCTGCAAAATTACCTCCAGCAGGCCACAAATGTGCATGTGTCTGCTCAAACAGTCAGAAACAGACAGAAACAGACTCCATGAGGGTGGTATGAGGGCCCGACGTCCACAGGTGGGGGTTGTGCTTACAGCCCAACACCGTGCAGGACGTTTGGCATTTGCCAGAGAACACCAAGATTGGCAAATTCGCCACTGGCGCCCTGTGCTCTTCACAGATGAAAGCAGGTTCACACTGAGCACAAGTGACAGACGTGACAGTCTGGAGACGCCGAGATGAGATCCTCAGACTCCTTGTGAGACCATATGCTGTTGCGGTTGGCCCTGGGTTCCTCCTAATGCAAGACAATGCTAGACATCATGTGGCTGGAGCGTGTCAGCAGTTCCTGCAAGGTGAAGGCATTGATGCTATGGACTGGCCCACCCGTTCCCCAGACCTGAATCCAATTGAGCACATCTGGAAAGTCATGTCTCGCTCCATCCACCAACGCCACGTTGCACCACAGACTGTCCAGGAGTTGGCGGATGCTTTAGTCCAGGTCTGGGAGGAGATCCCTCTGGAGACCATCCGCCACCTCATCATGAGCATGCCCAGGCGTTGTAGGGAGGTCATACAGGCACGTGGAGGCCACACACACTACTGAGCCTCATTTTGACTTGTTTTAAGGACACTACATCAAAGTTGGATCAGCCTGTAGTGTGGTTTTCCACTTTAATTTTGAGTGTGACTCCAAATCCAGACCTCCATGGGTTGATAAATTTGATTTCCACTGATCATTTGTGTGATTTTGTTGTCAGCACAACTATGCAAAGAAAAAAGTATTTAATAAGAATATTTCATTCATTCAGATCTAGGATGTGTTATTTTAGTGTTCCCTTTATTTTTTTGAGCAGTGTACATTTTTCTCCATCGGAGTGAAGATGGTTCTTAAAAATCACTGCACTCTCCCATGACTACCGTAGCTGTGGAACTAGCCATGGACTCGCCAAGGCTTTTTGGTGAGCATCATCATTTGGCTCCGTTCACCTAAAAGAGAGGTTAATTTGGCTCCGAAACAGCTCTTCGTCCAGAAGTGTTTAAAATTGACACATGAAAAATAGAAGAAAACACACTTCAGAAAATGAGCGTGGACCAGAATGAGGCCAATATCTTTAGAGAATATGTTTTAGAACTGAAAAGCTTTTACTCGGAGTGTCTCCTGGCCTACCATATTGGATTGATTCAATAGCTCACATAACCTTGTGTCCATTCGTTAACCTTCACCTCAGCACCATCTCTGGCTGTCTGCTCTGTCTGATGTCCACGATTACCTCCGGAAACCTGACCCAAGACAACTGCAGCTACTCCCAACCAATCACAAGGCAGACATGACAAAACATAGCGAGTCGAGAGAAAAAAAAAAAGAAAATTTTTGCAGGCTAAACCGTCGCACTGGTTTTTAGTGAAGATAGTTGATGCAAGCTAGACTAAACTTGAGAAATGCACTCTTCAGTGATCTCTTCATCTTGATAACTACCATTCTGGGGTGGGGTGGGGTGGGCAACAGGCCAGATAAGGCGATAACGTACTTCCTCTAATCCGCCCTCTATGCCAAACTGACCTTCTGTTACGTACAGACAGACGTGTTGAGGGAAACACTGTGGGGAGGAAACCCTCATGTCTAGAGAGACAACCGTTTACCTGACTGGTCCTCTTCTCAGTCTTCACTCCATGTACTAGTTCACTGTTGTCGTCGTGGAGAGTTCTCTCACTGACTTTGGGAGGGCACTCCTCTGCTTTAGTCTGTGAGTGTGAGTGAGACAGAGAGAGACAGAGAGAGACAGACAGAGACAGAGAGAGACAGAGAGATCCTTTGTATCAACAAGACCAACTTACAAAATATAGATGGGAGATTAGCATAAATATAACTTTATTCAATGTGTACTGTAGAGAGCTCGCAAGTAAAGCATTTTACACCCTGAATCCTGTACACGTGACCCATACACTTGTATTTGTCATAAAGGAGACGGCTCTCTCACCAGAGTGGCGGTCTCTCTGGGCTTAGTGGGAGGCGCGGATGAGACGTTGCCACTTGCTTTGGCTACAGCTTTCAGTTGTTCCTTCAGCTTCAGGATCTCAGCGTCTCTCTCAGACAGAATGCTCTGCAGCTCCTCTACCTCCACCTGGCCATGGTGCCTCTGAGGAAGGACAAACACCACCAACACAACCACCCATTAGGATATAATGGACCAATTAACTCCCATTCAGCCTCGTGGTACAAAGTTGTGTTCATTTTCGTGCTGTTAAGGTACCACAAAACGTAATGGAATGTGAACTGTGCCCCATCCAGAGTTTGAAACAATTCCATTTCAAAATGATAGATAATAAATTAACCTACAGTAACAATACCTTTGTAGAGAGCTTTTTCCACACTCAATGTGCATAAAAATCAGTGCCAACTATTTAAAAAATAAATAAAAAGGGTTTTCTAAACTCCAAATCACTTCTTCTGTATGCAAAGTTAAAATGGAAAATGACCAACAACCCTGCATTCAACCTTAATAGTGCTAATATGTACCATCCCAAATGAGAACATTCTCCGACAGCCCCAACCAACCTAACAGTCCCATCATGCGTGTGCTTGAACTGACCCCTGCTGGCTGAGAGGTGGCGTTGCCGCGGAGACTGGCTATCTGTTCATCCTTGTCTGCGATGTTGGAGAGGAGTTTGGTTAGCTGGACTTCCAGAGCGGTCACCAGGGAGTCCCTCTCTTTCCTCCACTTCACTAGGTCCTGCTCCTTCTCACCGAGCTGGGCCACGAGATCTTCCTACAGGGTCAGACAGACAGACAGACAGGCAGACAGAGGGGTTTCTTAGCAGGCGCCGTTAACAAACGACTGAACTCAAGGGTAGTGGTTTTAAAACCTCTCCTCGGGGACCCCTAGACGTTTCACCATTTTGTTGAAGCCCACTTGATTCACCTATTTAAGTGCTCGATGATTAGCTGACAAGTTGAAATCAGGTGTAAATGTTGTGGAATAGTTCAAATCCACGGGAAGGCGGGGGGGTCGTCCCCAGAGGTGAGGTTCTAAGGGGTCATTTCTACAGGAAGTTCTATTACCACTTGGGTTTGCTGTTTGGCGTGTCGCTCACGGCCGTCTGCGAACTTCCTCATCTCCTGGTTCCTCTTGTCCTCGGCCTCCTTGGCCTGCCGGATCAGAACCATCTTCTCCTCGAGCCACTTCCTCCTGTCAGCCTGGTGCTTCTCAGTGCACAGCTAGAAACACACACACACACACACACACACACAAATACGCAATAATGATTCATTTCTAACAACGTGCCGCTCAATTACTTTTTACATGACCCTTAAAAACTCCTACTTCTAGTTTGAACGTTTTAGCATTTGTCCCGTTACCACCCAGCCACACTAGCAGACTTATTTCACGTCAAACATCACATTTCGAAGGCTGTCGACTATTTATCGTAATTATCGAGATCAGTAAAGACGTCCTCGATAACAGGTATGTTCAGTCGTCACGGTCCATTTTTTAGTTTTTACAATCCCAGCGCTAACTCATATGATTACTTGGAGGAAAAACACGTACAAAACATTACGATTAATCCAATCTAAAACAAAAGACGGGACAGAACGTGCATTATCAACTAAATATGTAGACGCCCACCTTCAAGGTCACTTGAGCCTGAACGGCTTCCTGTTTGGCTAATTCGGCTTCGTCCGATTGGCCGTCTCTCAGGGCCGCAGTGTCTTTTCTATTGTCCTGGTAGCGTAACAGCCCTTTCACTTTCTCCACCTCTGAAAATGACAACAACAAACACTTGAGTACTGTCTGTCACCAAATATAAAAGAAATCTGAAATGGAAAAATACGTATTTTTTTAGGGGTTCACAGCCAACCTGTAAACAAACAAAGAGGTCAGGAGGTCAAAATAATGGCACTGATTGGCCAGTATAGGTGACGATGTTATAAGGGGTCTCACTTATTAAATGCTTATATCTCCGCCACCATTTGACCTAGCGACTTGAAACTTTGTATGTTAACGTCTTTCCTCACACTGAACAAATGTGTCTCAAGGGCCCATAAGGTCCATCAGGATAGGTTGTTTTCCTCCACCTTGGACATCTCGGTATGTAGGCTCATTGTACGTCTCTTAACTTAGCTTTTCTCAAACTAAGGGATTGGTTAAGAGATGGCCGAGTTACTGATACAAAAAAAAAAATATATATATATATATATATCAGGAAATTTGATTTTACGTGTCCATTTAAATCCTTTGTACCACTCAACAATGGCCTATGAAACTGTTCAGTGTTAAGTTTGCCATTGATATCTTTAGGAAACTATTTACATTTGACTATGCAACTCTACTGCAAAAAAATACATTTAAAAAAAAAATCTTCTCATGGACAAAAAAAAAAAAAAAAGAAGAAGTTAAATTCACTCCTAACAATACTCCCGAAAGAGTTTGCGAAAATAACTGATGCATTCAAAGATTGGCACACAATACAAGTAGATGCATATTAGCTAATATGCTAAAAATACTTCAAATCTTCAGACACCAAATTTGGAATGTTGGCCCATGGTTCAGAGAAATGCTAAGGGATTGGTCAAAAGATGGCTGAGTTACTGATAAATAAAAATCAGATTTTAAGTGTCCATTTTAAACCACTGTAAATCCACTCCAGTGGCCTATCAATTTGAAAACACGTCATTGCTATCACGGACATCCCTAAAATAAACTACACTGAACACAGGAAATGTCTAACAACTTATTCTTTGCACAATGTATCATTAGTTCTCAAAATCAGCTACAATCAGTTTCTCCTCATGAACTTCAGATACACTCCAGATTTTGTATTTACTCATTACATTTGTTATTAATATGGCAATGCTTTCATTGATAACACATAAAGACTGATCTTGTTTCCTTTGTCATCCTGTGAACCCCGTTCATTGCTGCTTGTGTTTTCAGCTATATTTAAATATTAGATTGTCATTATTCATTTTTAATATATATATTTGTTTTGTTAAGTGTATTGACACGTGTTTAAATGCACTTTAAATAGTGATTTGATAATCCCACCTTCTGTGAGGGCGTCAATCTCTTCCAGTTTGGCCTCCAGCACCTGCTCCTGTTGGGTCTGGGTGTCCTCCTGCTCAGTCAGAGCCAGACGCATGTCCTCAATCAATCGCTCCTTAGCCTGAAGGTCTGAGGAAGCACAACGAACCCCATGAATACAAGACAGAGACACACAGAGAAGAGCATATGGGAATAGACTACCGTATGTACTGTCAAAACACTACGGCTGTGTCACAATACCTGAACTACCGTGTGTTGTCAACACTATGACCGTGTTCCAATACTTGTACTTGCATTCTAAAGAATGGCCATTTTGGTTATGTGGAAATAGAACGTTCTCTAGTATGTGCAATTTTGAAACTTAGAAAGTAATGCTTTAAAAATGCCAGGATGTCAAACTCATTTTGACATCATCTACAGTAATATAATTCTCTGGATGCTAACGGATATAATTCTCTGGATGCTAACGGATGCTAATGGAGGAAGAGCACCTTTTCAGATCCATGTGTGTCTAATAATCAGAAAAGGGGAACGTCTGTACCAAAAACAAACGACAGGAAAACACGCAACTGCACAATAAATCAGTGTTTCCCAACTCCAGTACTCCCAAACAGTACACATTTTATTCTAACCCCGGATAGACACACCTGATTCAATTTGTCAACTAATCATCATCAAGCCCTCAATGAGATGAATCAGGCGAGTTTGTCCGGGGGGACGACGACACACTGCATTAAATGCCACGTCCCCAGTATGCGCGAGTGGCGCCGCGTCCCCAGTATGCGCGAGTGGCGCCGCGTCCCCAGTATGCGCGAGTGGCGCCGCGTCCTCAGTATGCGCGAGTGGCGCCCTGTCCCCAGTAAGTGGCGCCCTGTCCCCAGTATGCGCGAGCGCGCCGCGTCCCCAGTATGCGCGAGTGGCGCCCTGTCCCCAGTATGCGCGAGTGGCGCCCTGTCCCCAGTATGCGCGAGTGGCGCCCTGTCCCCAGTATGCGCGAGCGGCGCCGCGTCCCCAGTATGCGCGAGTGGCGCCCTGTCCCCAGTACAGTGGCGCCCTTTTAGTGGCGCCCTGTCCCCAGTATGCGCGAGTGGCGCCGCGTCCCCAGTATGCGCAGTGGCGCCCTGTCCCCAAGTGGCGCCCTGTCCCCAGTACGTCCCCAGTATGCGCGAGTGGCGCCCTGTCCCCAGTATGCGCGAGTGGCGCCCTGTCCCCAGTATGCGCGAGTGGCGCCCTGTCCCCAGTATGCGCGAGTGGCGCCGCGTCCCCAGTATGCGCGAGTGGCGCCCTGTCCCCAGTATGCGCGAGTGGCGCCCTGTCCCCAGTATGCGCGAGTGGCGCCGCGTCCCCAGTATGCGCGAGTGGCGCCGCGTCCCCAGTATGCGCGAGTGGCGCCGCGTCCCCAGTATGCGCGAGTGGCGCCCTGTCCCCAGTATGCGCGAGTGGCGCCCTGTCCCCAGTATGCGCGAGTGGCGCCCTGTCCCCAGTATGCGCGAGTGGCGCCGCGTCCCCGCGAGTGGCGCCCTGTCCCCAGTATGCGCGAGTGGCGCCCTGTCCCCAGTATGCGCGAGTGGCGCCCTGTCCCCAGTATGCGCGAGTGGCGCCCTGTCCCCAGTATGCGCGAGTGGCGCCGCGTCCCCAGTATGCGCGAGTGGCGCCCTATCCCCAGTATGCGCGAGTGGCGCCGCGTCCCCAGTATGCGCGAGCGGCGCCCGTCCCCAGTATGCGCGAGTGGCGCCCTGTCCCCAGTATGCGCGAGTGGCGCCCTGTCCCCAGTATGCGCGAGTGGCGCCCTGTCCCCAGTATAGTGGCGCCGCGTCCCAGTATGCGCGAGTGGCGCCCTATCCCCAGTATGCGCGAGTGGCGCCGCGTCCCCAGTATGCGCGAGTGGCGCCGCGTCCCCAGTATGCGCGAGCGGCGCCGCGTCCCCAGTATGCGCGAGTGGCGCCCTGTCCCCAGTATGCGCGAGTGGCGCCGCGTCCCCAGTATGCGCGAGTGGCGCCGCGTCCCCAGTATGCGCGAGTGGCGCCGCGTCCCCAGTATGCGCGAGTGGCGCCGCGTCCCCAGTATGCGCGAGTCTCATATGTTGATATTTGCTGCTAAACGGAATACATTTTTTAGAACAGTGTGTTCTAAAGTGTCTATAGTGTGATTAATCCACTGTTTTACTAAGTAGTAGAGGAAGACAGAACACAGAAACACAGACTGATGTATGGAAGACAGACACACAGGGTAGAACAGTACGGAGCAATGGGTACCTTTGCAGGCGTTCTGATACAGCTTTAGGTTCTCCTCAGACTTCGAGTCAGCAGAACGTTCCTGGATAGAGGAAGAGCTGGTCAACAACAAGGGCATATATATAAAAATATATATTTCTCTTTGTTAGAATGAAAATAACCCAGAGAGTACACAACATACAGATTTCAGTTGTTGTATGGTCCGGTCTTTGTTGGCCAATTCTGCCTGCTGCTGTTTCCTCACTTTCTCCAAGTCCAGCAGTTTCAGTTTGAGAGATTTCTCCAAGATGATCTTGGGTAGGGATAACAAAATGGGCACACACGTTATCAAGTCTTCAATACCTTATTAAGTGTTTAATGCGTTATTCACATTGTATTACTAGTGTTTAATATGTTATTAAAATAGTGACTGTGTGTAGAATTATTCACCAACTACATTACAAAAGTATGTGGACACCCGTTCAAATGAGTGGATTTTTGCCATTTCAGCCACACTCATTGCTGACAAGTGTATAAAAAAATAATTTAAAAAAAATCAAGCACACAACCATGCAATCTCCATAGACAAACATTGGCAGTAGAATGGCCTTACTGAAGAGCTCAGTGACTTTCAACACAGCACCGTCATAGGATGCCACCTTGCCAACAAGTCAGTTTGTCAAATTTCTGCCCTGCTCGAGCTGCCCCCGGTCAACTGTGTTGGGTTCTGAGAAAAAGCAATGTACTTCTTCATGTCACTGAGGGAGGGGGCCGAGGTTTAGAGGGTCTACACCAGAATGGTTATAGGAGGAAGGTATATAAGTGTGTGCAATTAAACTTGGAATGAGTTGAGTGCAGTGGATTGATTAAATGTGGCAGACATTGATTAGGGGAGAGAGCCATGGATTAGTGATGGAGGGGGGGGGTTAGGTCAGGTCATCTAAAGGGAGAAATAAAAGTTCATGGCCCGTATCACTTAGTGTCCTGCCTAGCAATAAGGAATGATGTTTGTACAGATGTGAAGGAGGGACTATGAGGAAGGGTTAAATATCAGTGTGAAAATGTAATTGGTTAAATATCAGTGTGAAAATGTCCTTGGTTAAAAATAAGTGTGAAAATGTCCTTGTCTAATGTAGCTGTATTGACACTCTGGGCAGAATTAAACATGGTTAAGCTTTCATAATGTCTGTTGAGTGTTACTCAGAATTAGAACCTAAGAACTTTTTTTTAAAGTGCTGTTATTATGAAGTGACAACGTCTAGGAGCAACAACGGCTCAGTCAAGAAGTGGTAGGCCACACAAGCTCACAGAAACGGGAACACAGAGTGCTGAGGCGCGTAAAACGTTAAAAAAAAAAGTCTGCCCTCGGTTGCAAACCTCACTACCGAGTTTCAAACTACTTCTAGAAGCAACGTCAGCACAAGAACCGTTCGTCGGGAGCTTCATGAAATGGGTTTCCATGGCCTAGCAGCGGCACACAAGCCTAAGATCACCATGCGCAATGCCAAGCGTTGGCTGAAGTGGTATAAAGCTCACCACCATTGGACTCTGGAGCAGTGGAAAGGCATTCTCTGGAGTGATGAATCACGCTTCACCATCTGGCAGTCTGATGGACAAATCTGGGTTTGGAGGTAACCAGGAGAACAGTACCTGCCCGAATGCATAGTGCCAACTGTAAAGTTTGGTGGATGAGGAATGATGGTCTGGGGCTGTTTTTTCAAAGTTCAGGCCCATTTAGTTCCAATAAAAGGGAAATCTTAACGCTACAACATGCCATGACATTCTAGATGATTCTGTGCCTCCAACTACGTGGCAGCAGTTTGGGGAAGGCTCTTTCCTGGTTCATCAAGACAATGCCCCCAAACACAAAGCAAGGTCCATACAGAAATAGTTTGTCAAGTTCGATGTGGAATAACTTGACTGGCCTGCAGAGCCCTGATCTCAACCCTGATCTAGACCCGACTGCAAGCCAGGTCTAACCGCCCAACATCAGTGCCTGACCTCATGAATGCTTGTGGCTGAAAGGACGCGAGTCCCTGCAGCAATGTTCCAACATCTAGTGGAAAGCCTTCCCAAAAGAGTGGAGGCTGTTATAGCAGCAATGTTCCAACATCTAGTGGAAAGCCTTCCCAGAAGAGTGGAGGCTGTTATAGCAGCAATGTTCCAACATCTAGTGGAAAGCCTTCCCAAAAGAGTGGAGGCTGTTATAGCAGCAATGTTCCAACATCTAATGGAAAGCCTTCCCAAAAGAGTGGAGGCTGTTATAGCAGCAATGTTCCAACATCTAATGGAAAGCCTTCCCAAAAGAGTGGAGGCTGTTATAGCAGCAAGGAGGGGGGGGGGGGGCAACTCCATATTGAATGGCCGTGATTTTGGAATGAGATGTTTGACGAGCAGGTGTCCACATACTTGTGTGTGTATATACTGTATATTGCTCACTCGTTTTTTATTTATTTTATCTTTATTTAACTAGGCAAGTCAGTTAAGAACAAATTCTTATTTTCAATGACGGCCAAGGAACAGTGGGTTAACTGCCTGTTCAGGGGCAGAACGACAGATTTTGTACCTTGTCAGCTCAGGGGTTTGAACTTGCAACCTTTCGGTTACTAGTCCAATGCTCTAGCCACTGGGCTACGCTGCCGCCCCCACGCTCTAGCCACTGGGCTACGCTGCCGCCCCCACGCTCTGGCCACTGGGCTACGCTGCCGCCCCCACGCTCTGGCCACTGGGCTACGCTGCCGCCCCCACGCTCTGGCCACTGGGCTACGCTGCCGCCCCCACGCTCTGGCCACTGGGCTACGCTGCCGCCCCCACGCTCTGGCCACTGGGCCACGCTGCCGCCCCCACGCTCTGGCCACTGGGCCACGCTGCCGCCCCCACGCTCTGGCCACTGGGCTACGCTGCCGCCCCCACGCTCTGGCCACTGGGCTACGCTGCCGCCCCCACGCTCTGGCCACTGGGCTACGCTGCCGCCTCCACGCTCTGGCCACTGGGCTACGCTGCCGCCTCCACGCTCTAGCCACTAGGCTACGCCGCCGCCTCCACGCTCTAGCCACTAGGCCACGCCGCCGCCTCCACGCTCTAGCCACTAGGCCACGCTGCCGCCTCCACGCTCTAGCCACTAGGCCACGCTGCCGCCTCTACGCTCTAGCCACTAGGCTACGCTGCCGCCACAATGTAAATATAACTCTTTACAGCCTTTACCTCCTTTTGAACTTGCTGTATCTGTTTTTTAGAGTCGGACAGCTTCTCTTTGAGATCAGAAACGTCTTCGTCTTTCCTCTCAAGGTCCAGGCTCAAACTCTTCACTTTGTCCGAGTCAAGTTTAATGGTCTCCTTCAATCTGTGGTCACAAACACATGAGATTAATTTAAAAACACCGCTATATTAGAGAGAGAGGTTTAGCAGTCGGGATGAGCAGGGAAAATAAAGAAATCAAAACAACCCCTAAACCCGGTGCCCTGTACACTTGTAGAGATCTGAGAAGACACGTGTAATCAATCTTGGAATAGCTGCACCTTGCCCTCTGATTGGCGGTACTGTGACAGTTCCACCTAGCCTACACCAATCATATCCTCTCAGATCTCCACACGTGCATAGGGTTTAGAGGATGATTTGGGATTGGCCCGTAGGCCTCCCCACTAGTCAGAGTGAATGATGCCAGCCAGCCCACTAACCTGGTGATGTCCTGGGCTCTCTTCTTCAGCTCAGCGTCCTTCTGAGCGATGGCCTCTTCAGCCACAGCCAGCAGCTCCCTCCTCCTCTCCACCTCCCTCCTACGAGCCTCCTGCACCGCAGCGGTCTCCTCATCCTCCAACCTCTCCTGTGCCTCCCTCAGGCTCCTCTGCAGGCCCGACACCTCCGCCTCCTTGTCGAACAGTATCTTCTCCAACTCTGTCACTCTCTCCGTTTGGGACACGGTTACAGCCACCTCCCTCTCGGTTTGGCGGGTGCGCTCCTCTTCCTCCAGATAGGCCATCTTTCCCTTCAAGGTCGCAACCTCAACCTCCAGATCAGAGTTTAGTTTCCTCAGCCCCTCAGCTACAGAGTTTTTGCTGTCAATGTGGGCCTCTTCTTTAGCCTCCATTTCCACCTTAAGCTGCTCCAAGGTCAGTTCCTGTTGGGCCAGTTTCTCTTTCAGCTCCTGTTCTATGATCTGCTGTTGGGCCAGTTTCTCTTTCAGCTCCCCCAACTCCTGTTCTGAGATCTGCTGTTGGGCCAGTTTCTCTTTCAGTTCCCCCAACTCCTGTTCTGAGATCTGCTGTTGGGCCAGTTTCTCTTTCAGTTCCCCCAACTCCTGTTCTGAGATCTGCTGTTGGGCCAGTTTCTCTTTCAGTTCCCCCAACTCCTGGTCTGAGATCTGCTGTTGGGCCAGTTTCTCTTTCAGCTCCCCCAACTCCTGTTCTGAGATCTGCTGTTGGGCCAGTTTCTCTTTCAGCTCCCCCAACTCCTGGTCTGAGATCTGCTGTTGGGCCAGTTTCTCTTTCTGCTGTTGGGCCAGTTTCTCTTTCAGCTCCCCCAACTCCTGTTCTGAGATCTGCTGTTGGGCCAGTTTCTCTTTCTGCTGTTGGGCCAGTTTCTCTTTCAGCTCCCCCAACTCCTGTTCTGAGATCTGCTGTTGGGCCAGTTTCTCTTTCAGTTCCCCCAACTCCTGTTCTGAGATCTGCTGTTGGGCCAGTTTCTCTTTCAGTTCCCCCAACTCCTGTTCTGAGATCTGCTGTTGGGCCAGTTTCTCTTTCAGCTCCCCCAACTCCTGTTCTGAGATCTGCTGTTGGGCCAGTTTCTCTTTCTGCTGTTGGGCCAGTTTCTCTTTCAGCTCCTGTTCTATGATCTGCTGTTGGGCCAGTTTCTCTTTAAGCTCCTGTTCTATGATCTGCTGTTGGGCCAGTTTCTCTTTCAGCTCCCCCAACTCCTGTTCTGAGATCTGCTGTTGGGCCAGTTTCTCTTTCAGCAGGAGCCTCTCCTCCAGGGCCTCTGAACATTCCCTCTTCAGTTCCGCCATCTTGTCTCTGAGAAGCCTGCTGTCCCTTTGTACTCCCGACGCAGCTTGAGAGGCCACGACTTCCTGTCCTAGGCGTGCCACTTCCTGTTTCAGGGAGTCAATGAGGGCAGTTCTCTCTCTGAGCTCGTGGTCATGCGTGGCCTGTCGGTCCTCTGCAGCTTTTTCTGCTCTGGCTGTCTGCAGATTGACCTCCCTCTCCATGGCCTGCAGCTTCCCAGTTAGATCCTGGGATTCCCCTCGGAGTATGCTCATCTCCCGCTGCAAGTCTCCCTGTTCCTGGAGCAGCCTGGCATTCTCCCTCCACGCCTCCGCCTCCTCCACCACCGCGGACAGGGCCTCCTCGCGAGCACGCGTCTGCGCCTCCAGCTCAGCTTTCAGCTCATGTTCCTCCATACAGGAGATATTCTTCTCCTGCACTTTCCAGTCACCCTCTCCGTGTGCTACCTGATCAAGCGGCAGAGTCTCTACTAGTCGCGCCACTCCTGAGGATTTCACTTCCTGCTCCCAGCGCAAGCTGTCCATCTTCTCCTCTTCCTCTCCACTACCCTCCCCATGGAATCCTAACAAAGAACAGGACATCTGATGAGTCATTTCTAAAAAAAAATATTTAAAAAAGGCATTGCAAACAAAGTATATTATAATAGAATCGTCGGCTGTATGGTGGGAAGTTAGTTTAGGTTAATGGAATGCTTAACAGTATATAACTGAATGAATCTGGTGTTCTGTCCTTAAGCTTCAGCCAGTGGAATGGGATTAGGGCTAGAGGTTTGCTAAACAGCAAACAACTGGACACATTGCAATTTTGGTCAGCAATTGATAAGGAAAAATAAACATTTCTAAGCCCATCTTAGTGAAGATAATTTCTCAGAACATGGTGTCTCTAATGTGACACCTCAATAATACCTTCCACAGTTGTTATTATTATCGTTATTTAATGTCTGAGTACAGAAAACGACAACCACGGCGAATAGAAGCATTTATACATAAGGAAGTCTGAGGCAGCAGTATTTCTTGAGCGCAGACAGTCGCCTTTTAGAGCGGATGTTTTTGCGACCTCCGGCATTACACCCCCCCCCCCAACAAACGGTGGGAGGGACATCCCGGCAGTGCTCGGAGCCGAACCCATACCTTTCTTGCGAGGGGGCTGTTCCTCCAGGTCCGGCTGTAGGTCCACCAGCCGTTTGCGGCTCTCTGTGCGAGAGCTGCGCTTCTCCCCTCCGGAGCAAGTGCAGCTGCTCTTCAGACGCCAGAGCTCGTCCTTGATGCTGTCGAATGTAGTCTTCTGACAAGGAAACCCCCAACAACAGTGTTAAAACATCTAACATGGCCAACTCAAGCTGGAATAAAAAAAAATTAAAAAATGGGTCACGTTCTGGATATGAGCATTTATTTAAAAAAAAAAGGTGACATTTGGATGGTAAATTGGCACCAGTGAGCTATTTAAAAAGAATGGGAGAGGTATTGTCAAATACAGAGTGTGCCAGGGGTACTCATAGTGGGGTCGGCTAGGTACCGCAGGTGGTCAGATTTCAAAATACAATACATCGTTAATGACTACTACTAAGAGATTAAACACAGTTTTAGACAACACATCCGTGGAACAGGTTAAGAGGTTATAATACAATATTATTAATTTACAATGTATATTCTTAACCCTGAGTGACACAGGCCTGGGCAGCTCACAGGGATATCCACAGTACATTTTTAGAACTCCGTGCCCCGTGACAAAATGTGTCGTATTGCAATATTTCTCAGATGCCAAGACATGGGCTTTTAAAATGTTGCTTCCCAAGGTCAGACTTGGTTCGTCCAGCCATGATGCACTGCAAAAAGTCATAGCAGAACTCATATGCAATTATGTTCATCACGAACACAAAGAGGCTGCTGCCTACATACCAACTTGAAATCATTGGCCACTTCAATAAATGGATCGTTAGTCACTTCAATATTTACATAGCTTGCATTACTCATCTCATATGTACAGTTGAAGCGGGAAGTTTACATACACTTAGGTTGGAGTCATTAACACTCGTTTTTCAACCACTCCACAAATGTCTTATTACCAAACTATAGTTTTGGCAAGTCAGTTAGGACATCTACTCTGTGCATGACACGTCATTTTTCCAACAAATGTTTACAGAAAGATTATTTCACTGTATCACAATTCCAGTAGGTCAGAAGTTTACATACACTAAGATGACTGTACCATTAACCAGCTTGGAAAATTCCATAAAATGTCATGGCTTCAGAAGCTTCTGATAAATAATGTCAATTAGCCTGCGTTAATTGGAGGTGTACCTGTGGATGTATTTCAAGGCCTACCTTCAAACTCAGTGCCTCTTTGCTTGACCTCATGGGGAAAATCAAAAGAAATCTGTCAAGACCCCAGAAAAACATTGTAGACCTTCCAGAAGTCTGGTAATTTCCAATTTCTAAACACCTGAAGGTTCCACGTTCATCTGTACAAACAATAGTTCGCAAGTATAAACACCATGGGACCACGCAGCCGTCATACCGCTCAGGAAGGAGACGTGTTCTGTCTCCTAGAGATGAACGGACTTTTGTGCGAAAAGTGCAAATCAATCCCAGAACAACAGCAAAGGACCTTGTGAAGATGCTGGAGGAAACAGGTACAAAGGTATCTGTATCCACAGTAAAACGAGTCCTATATCGACATAACCTGAAAGGCCGCTCAGCAAGGAAAAAGCCACTGCTCCAAAACCGCCATTAAAAAGCCGGACTACGGTTTGCAACTGCACATGGGGACAAAGATCGTACATTTTGGACAAATGTACTCTGGTCTGATGAGGTAAATAGGACTGTTTGGCCATAATGACCATCGTTTTGTTTGGAGAAAAAGGGGGAGGCTTGCAAGCCGAAGAACACCATCCCAACCGTGAAGCACGGGGGTGGAAGCATCATGTTGTGGGGGTGCTTTGCTGCAGGAGAGACTGGTGCACTTCAACAAAATAGATGGCATCATGAGGCAGGAAAATTATGTGGATATATTAAAGCAACATCTCAAGACATCAGTCAAGAAGTTAAAGCTTGGTCGTAAATGGGTCTTCCAAATGGACAATGACCCCAAGCATACTTCCAAAGTTGTGGCAAAATGGCTTAAGGACAACAAAGTCAAGGTATTGGAGTGGCCATCATAAAGCCCTGACCTCAATCCCATAGAAAATGTATGGGCAGAACTGAAAGATTGTGTGCGAGCAAGGAGGCCTACAAACCTGACTCAGTTACACCAGCTCTGTTCGGAGGAATGGGCCAAAATTCACCCAACTTATTGTGGAAAGCTTGTTGAAGGCTACCCAAAACATTTGACCCAAGTTAAAAAATTTAAAGGCAATGCTAATTGAGTGTATGTAAACTTCTGAGCCACAGGGAATGTGATGAAAGAAATAAAAGCTGAAATAAATAAATTCTCTACTATTATTTTGACATTTCAAAGTGGTGATCTAAGTGACCTAAAACAGGAATTGTTACTAGGATTAAAAGTCAGGAATTGTGAAAAACCGAGTTTAAATGTATTTGGCTAAGATGTATGTAAACTTTCAACTTCAACTGTACATTACATACCATCTATTGCATCTCGCTCTACATTGCTCATCGATATATTTATATATTCTTATTCCATTCCTTTACCTAGATGTGTGTTTTAGGTAGTTGTGGTGGAATTGTTAGATATTACTGCACTGTCAGAACTAGAAGCACAAGAATTTCCCTACACTCGCAATAACATCAGCTAACCACGTGCATGTGACCAATAACATCAGCTAACCACGTGCATGTGACCAATAACATCAGCTAACCACGTGCATGTGACCAATAACATCAGCTAACCACGTGCATGTGACCAATAACATCAGCTAACCACGTGCATGTGACCAATAACATCAGCTAACCACGTGCATGTGACCAATAACATCAGCTAACCACGTGCATGTGACCAATAACATCAGCTAACCACGTGCATGTGACCAATAACATCAGCTAACCACGTGCATGTGACCAATAACATCAGCTAACCACGTGCATGTGACCAATAACATCAGCTAACCACGTGCATGTGACCAATAACATCAGATAACCACGTGCATGTGACCAATAACATCAGATAACCACGTGCATGTGACCAATAACATTTGATGTGATGAGGGTGGTCCCTGATGAATTTTCGATCACAAAAGGGGTCCCCCCCCCCCAAAAAAAGACTTGAGAATCACTGGACTATGAAACAGGCTGATAGCTTGTCATTTAAAATGAACTTACATCCTCGATAGTGTCTTTGACCTGCTGGTCCACGGTGTTCTGAAGCGAGGAGATCATCTCGTCCTTCTCATGACACAACTCCACGAGGTCGAAGAACTTCAGCTCCTGAGACTCCAGAGTCTACAAGAGAAAACACACAAAAAGAAGAAGGTTTGTCGGTACAACTCTCAGTTAACACAGACCTGAACTGCAGCATCATGTGGTATACGTAGTCTGTCCACGATTGACTAGGAAGAACCAAAATAAGTCACATTGCTGTGAAATACCCCATCCAAAATAAAAAATGCATTTGACAGTACCTCGTCAAGCTGTTCGTTTGATTGCGGTGCTCGTCTGCAATAATTTTCCAGTTCTGAAAATCAACGGAAGACAACGGACTAATCAACTAGAAGGAAACCTAGCATGTTCCATCACAGACACTGAAAAAAAATGTAAAATGAGGTTAACCGGTCTGCCTCCGTCATTGATGGCTAGTGAAAACTGCTGATTAACAGGTAATTGCTGAGTTCTACTGAAAGGTGAATGTGATAGAGTGCACCAGTGTTTAATAATCCTGGTCCCGAGGACCCAAAAGGGTGTAACATCTTGGTTTTTAACATTACACACCCCATTCAAAAATCATCATCATCAAGTCTTTGTTTAATGGATTCCATTGTGTCGTGCTAAAATGAAACAACCGGCCAGTTGGTTACCATTGGTTTTGACAGGCAGCTGCTCTGAGAGGTTGGAGACGGTGTCGCTACTTGGGTGGGCGACCACCAGACATTTCTTGGCCGTCTCGGCCGCCATCTTTATGCCTGCCAGGTCGCTGCACATGGAGTCAAACATGCCTCCCAACGACGAGCTGTCCTTCTACACGAGACAATACACATGTTTAGTAATTCAGCAGAAGCTCTTATCCAGAGGGACTTACAGTACATTCATCTTACGATAGCTAGGTGAGAGCACATGTCATAGTCAGTACGTGATTCCTCAATAGAGTAGTTATTAGCAAAGTCAGTGACAAGGCTATATATGATGGAGGTTGACACTGTTTGACGGCCAACGTGTCTAGTTTGGCCGTATTACCGTGGCTCGTTCTGCTCTGTCCAGTTCTTCATCGGTTCTTTCCAGCTCCTCTTGACTGGTGTTCTTGTTCACTAGATTCTTCAGGATCTCTAGACGCCTCTCCGCTCTCTCCTCGACAATCTCCTTCTCTTTGGCCAGACGTTCCCTTCAAAAAGACAAAGAAATCAAGTTATTATAGCTACAGCTTGTTCAGTTTTATGCATTTAAAAACATTTACCTTTAAATCCCCCTTACTAATGTAAAGCTTTGAGTACCTCCTTTGATAGAAAAGCAATATATAAATCCAATCTATTACTATTTTAAAAAAGCAGCCCTACAAAAAATATTACTTAAAACAAAACAGGCAGCGAAGAGCTCACTTGTAGTCGGTCTGCATTTCAGAGAAGAGCTCCGAGAACTCCTTTGTGATCTCGTCACGGATCCGGGATTCCAGAGCCAGGTTTTCAGACCGCTCTTTCTGGAGCTGTTCCCGGAGCTCCTTCATCTGGAGGAGTTGGCTCTGAAAGGGTTAACAAGACATTAAAATACTTACTTCACACACACATATTTTTTTTTTTAAATAAAGCATCTGACCAAATTACACAAGACTTTAGTTCTGGGTGAACTTTACATTCATAAAAAGGGACCAGAGTTTTGACAATGTGACCTGATCAGGCAAAACTCTGGTCTCTTTACGAGACTATTAGCAGGCCTGAATCTTCCTCGAATTTCAGAACAACCAAATCACGGCCTGGTAATGTAGGCGACTACGAAACAGAGGTTAGTAGTGATGGGGGAACAAATCAATCTGGTTACATAGCCGGATATTATTTTTGACAATATATTGGGGTCTTTTTGACAATCTCGCTATTACATAGTCTACTGGTAAATAGCCCACCCATTTTCACCTACCTCATCCCCATACTGTTTTTATTTATTTACTTTTCTGCTCTTTTGCACACCAATATCTCTACCTGTACATGACCATCTGATCATTTATCACTCCAGTGTTAATCTGCAATATTGTAATTATTCGCCTACCTCCTCATGCCTTTTGCACACAATGTATATAGACTCCCCTTTTTCTTCTACTGTGTTATTGACTTGTTAATTGTTTACTCCATGTGTAACTCTGTGTTGTCTGTTCACACTGCTATGCTTTATCTTGGCCAGGTCGCAGTTGCAAATGAGAACTTGTTCTCAACTAGCCTACCTGGTTAAATAAAGGTGAAATAAAATATTTAAAACATTTTTGCGCTAGTTGGCTGTCCCTGCACAAAAAATATTTTTTCCTTCATAGCTTGTTCTCCACCTTTTAAAAATAGGGAGCCAATTTGTTTTCAGCACTTATTTCCACAACGGATCAAAACTAGTTATCGTGACTCTTGTCCCTCTGCAGCAGACGTGTGGTGAGCAATATGTTCAGAACGCAAGAAAACAACAGTACCAAATCGCAATACATATTGTAATGGCACCTCAGTATGGTGATAATATGTTACGGTGAGGTCTCTCAGTATGGTGTTATGAGGTATAGCGTAATGAGGCCCCTCGGTCTGGCGTAATGAGATCCCTCAATATGGTGTAATGAGGCCTGGGGTAATGGTGCCTGGGGTAATGAGATCCCTCAATATGGTGTAGTGAGGCCTGGGGTAATGGTGCCTGGGGTAATGAGATCCCTCAATATGGTGTAATGAGGCCTGGTGTAATGAGATCCCTCAATATGGCGTAATGAGGCCTGGTGTAATGAGATCCCTCAATATGGTGTAGTGAGGCCTGGGGTAATGGTGCCTGGGGTAATGAGATCCCTCAATATGGTGTCGAGAGGCCTGGGGTAAGAGATCCCTCAATATGGTGTCGAGAGGCCTGGTGTAATGAGATCCCTCAATATGGTGTCGAGAGGCCTGGTGTAATGAGGCCCCTCAATATGGTGTAATGAGGCCTGGTGTAATGAGATCCCTCAATATGGTGTCGAGAGGCCTGGTGTAATGACACCACTGGCAACACCCAGCTCTCGTAGCTAGGGGGGAGAGCCTTACCTCATAAGCATCTCTATCGATGAGAAACTTGTCATCGTCCACTCCTTGCATGGTCTCCTCAATCACGCTGTCCTCTGCCTTGCTCTCCTCTTCCATGTCACCAACGTCCTCCTGCACATCCTCCAGACTGGTCTCCCAGCCAACCAGGGAGCTCCTTCTCCGCCGACCCAACAGGTTCTTCCTGTCTGCGTGGTCGACGATCATGGACAGTTCCCGGGCCGACGTCTTGGCGGCGAGATGGGGGACGGTCTTGGTGGTCAGCACCACCACCTTCTGAGCCACGGCGGAGAACTTGAGCACGCTGAGCGTCTCGTCGTACATGGAAGCACACTGGTTGACGTTGACGACCATGCAGGCTTTGCCCCGCCCACAGAAGAAGCCCTGCAGGTAGTGGGTGAGCTTGCTCTCCCTGAAAGGGATGTGCTGTGGTAGCCTAGCAACAAGGGGCCGGTCAGAAAATAAATTGTATTTATTACGTTTGGACAGGGACGATGTACAACAAAAACACACTTCTCAGAGCACTGAGAAATGAGTTGAAGATTCAGCTAAAAGATTACGTATACCCCCCCCCCATATTAGGAAGGCGTTCCTAATGTTTTGTAGACTCTTTTACACATGTCAAAATGCAGACAAGGCTCACTTGGATTGCTGGCTTTGACGTAAGGCGTTGATGCACTTGCCCAGAGTCATCAGCGAAGTGTTGATGTTGCCGGCCTCTTTCAAACGCTCCCCTTTATTCTGCGTTTTAGCACACCGCTCTGACCCAGCCAGGTCACACAGGGACAGCCTGAACAGAAAGACAAAAACAGCCTTGCCTTTAGACACCCACAAGTACTGCACGGGACTCATTTAAAAAGATATTTATTGTGTGCAAAATTTTTTTTTTTTTTAAAATGAATGAATGAAATGTGCATTTCACTTACTCGCTGACAGAGTTAACGCGAGGAATCCGAGCATCTTCAATCCGCAGGATACGAACAGAAAATATGCTGTGGCTGAGCATAGGAACGGAACAGATTATTTTTTTTTTACAAGAGCTCAGCGGTCAATCTACTCTACTGTGTGAACTTGGCTCACGCAAGTGACTAACGGCTCAAAGAAACACTCAAATTACTAATTGATAAAAGGAAATGGACGTGCTTTAAATGATCATACCTCCTGCTCGAGAGGAGGTTGAGCTTTGTGCTGGCAAAGCTCTGGTTCTTCTTGGCTCACGCAAGTGACTAACAGCTCAAAGAAACACTCAAATTACTAATTGATAAAAGGAAATGGACGTGCTTTAAATGATCATACCTCCTGCTCGAGAGGAGGTTGAGCTTCGTGCTGGCAAAGCTCTGGTTCTTCTTCCCTAGCTTCATCACCTTGTAGGCTTCCTCCGCATTGTTCACTTGTATCCACTTCAGATCTGAAATTACACGCAGGAACATTTGGTCCTTTGCAGCTCAGTTGGTAGAGCATGGTGCTTCTCCAACAGGATTGTGGGTCCGATTCCCGGGACAGATATATAAAGAACATGTTATACAGCAATATATTTATATATATGTGTTTTACACTCCAAAGCATCTGTTACCTTTTACAAAGGAGTTGCCTTTGACATCCTGTGATAGCCGCAGCGTGGATCTCTTCAGGGCCCCGATCGGTACGGGCTCCAGCAAGTCGTGAATATTCTCGTTGTAGATTTCACAGAAGGACACCCAGACTGAGAACTTGATGTGTGCGTCAACAACCAGACTGAAAGCGTCTTCAGTCACAGTCCTCTCAATGTCACTTAGTGCGGACCCTGTCAGAGAAACAAGTGGCGCGGTTAGCCTGTTTACAAACCCTCTTGTTGGGATAGAGGTCTATTGTGATGACAAACGATGCACCAAACTACCAGAGAGAGAGAGCGCGCAACGTGACAATCATGTATAAATGCAAAACATGAACATGCATGGTGATGTAACACCACATAAATGATGAATCTCCTTGCCTTGCAGGGTTGTCTTGCTTGTCTGGCTGGTGGAGCTTGTCTGGCTGGTGGAGCTTGTCGGGTTATCACTCTTTGGGGGAAGAGCAATGATATAATATAAATTATAAAACAAAGAAAAACTTGTTAAGTAATGCAATGGCTTAAAAAATGAATTTGGGTTAATAAATCAACCCTGTACCTCCTTGAGGAGCCTGAAGAGATTTCTCTTGTTAGTGGCCTCTTCACTCTGCTGGTCTTTAGTGAGCCTGATGAACTCTCTGCATCGCTGTGGCTTGATGGTCATCTGGTTGTAAACATGGCCCTCAATGCTGTTGAAGATGACATTCAAAGACCTGGGGAGGATCCCTGCGTTGGTCTCTGGACCTAAAAAACAACAGGTGTTGAAGATTTGTTAATGTGTGAATCATGTCGTCTTAGTGTGTATTTTTGGGAGTTGGCCATAAAGAGCAGGGGTTGAAGGGTCAACATATGATTTGACTTTAAAAAGGACTGAGTTTCAGTGTCATTCAAACAGTGAATCTGTGCAACAGCGAACTCAGGCCAGTCCTTGTGTACAAGTAGGATGTTAGGACAAACAGCTGCAAGGCAAGAAAAGAAAAATCTAACCTAGAAATGTGAATGTCTTTCCGGCATTTGTGACTCCATATGTGAAAACCAGAGAATTTCCACCTTCCAAAACATCCTTGACCAGACTTCTCACTGTGCCATCAAACATCTCCCTCTGAGAGGTTTCTGGCCCCAACACCTGAGGACCAAAATAAATTAACAGTGTTGTTTGATAGATCCATCTTCTGTTCCTTATAAGGATTGTGGTTATTTATTTATTTTCTTGTGTGTTTTTGTTCTACTTTGTTAAAATGTGTTTTATACAGGGACAGTACACATTAAAATCAACATTACTGTAAATGTGTCAGGTTTAGTTGGCAGGCAATAATAAATAAATAAATATAAAATATATATATATATATATATATATAGTCCCTGGATGGCACTGACAGGCCCTGCTGAATGACCTGTGAGAACTGGAACCGTTGAGCTGTCTGAGGGACTGATTTGTCACTAAGCCTTGCTGAGAGGGAAGTCCTTGGAGCCTTGAGGAGCACCTTGTCTGGGGCTCAATGGAAACGCAGTCCTTGAATTTGTACAGCAAAGGTCAACAAGTCAATGGTCAATTTAAAAAAAACTTTTGGTCAACAGTTATTATCAAAGGCTCTTGTTACCTGATGTGTGTGCTTCTTGTGAAAAAACTATTTCAAGCCAGAACAGTGTGTTCAAATTACCTGCGATTCGCCATTTTCTCTTTCAATTGATGCGAACGGTCGAATGCGGAGGTACACCTGCAAGTGCTCGTTCTCTCCTAGGCACGACTCCTGTGAGTGAAACTCTGATAAAAGGTCTTTCCTCAGGTCGTCGACGTTAATTTCTCTCTCCTCTGCGTTTTCCAATGTGCTGTGACAACCTGATTCTATCATCCTGGTGTCATATAATGTGGTGGGGACAAAGAAACAGGGTGTTGAGCAAAAACACTGGCTATAGTTAGTTAGTTACCAACGCACATTAGCAACTCGCTAGCTAACAAATCACCTTCGACATTAATAAACCGTAAGCAGATCACAGCACTAAAACAGGCGGAGTAGAACATGTTTTGTCGGCTTGAACGAAACAAATTGGTAACTACACTGACAGCTAGTTAACGTTGGCTAAACCACTATTGCCACGGCAACACAGTTAACTTAACGAGGTAGCTGTGTTAACTTTTTTTTTTTTTACATAATGATGAGACATGCAAACCACTAACTTACCCAAATATATTCTAATCATTAGGGGAAAAAATGATATTAGGGTTTTTAATGTCTACTTACGTGACAGATCTTTTTCTTGTTTCGCAACGAAATTCCGTCTTCTGTTGTCGTCCGAAACTGTCCCGGTCTCATTTTTAAATTCGACCAATCGGGAGACTGATCTCACTGATTTGTTTTTAACCGGAAGTGCTCATAGAAGACGCTGTCAAATATTGATTCTGTTTCAAACAAACCTTTGCATCTAGTGATTTTGTGTGATATATATGTATTTCTGAATATTATATTATCCATACGCCCACGTTCCTATGATTGACTTCAATCTCTGCATCAACACTATTTTTTTAATATAATTTTTTCCTTTTAAGTCAATCTTGAATTGAGATCTAGGAAAGGGAAGGAGAAGAGAAAATACAGTTAGGGAAGTGAAGAAGGAAAGGAAACTAGAATAGGAGGAAAGGAAAGGGTGTTAGAAAAAATTAGAGCTTGGAGCAAAGGGTAGGATGGGGGGGAAGGGATAAAAGAAAGGAGGCTAGAAATTAAGATAAGAACACGAGCTAGGAAGGCCAAGTGTAACGGATGTGAAACGGCTAGCTAGTTAGCGGTGGTGCACGCTAAATAGTGTTTAAATCGGTGACTCACTTGCTCTGAGACCTTGAAGTAGTGGTTCCCCTTGCTCTGCAAGAGCTGCAGCTTTTGTGGAGCGATGGGTAAACGATGCTTTGTGGGTGACTGTTGTTGATGTGTGAGGAGGGTCCCTGGTTCGCGCCCGGGTATGGGAGAGGGACGGTCTAAGGTTATACTGTTACACAAGGATATGAGGAAATGGTTCTAGGAAAGCTAAGGAGAGGAGGAAAGGGAGCTAGGATTATGCAAAGAGAGATTACATGTATGTGGTAGTGATTCACCAAAAGTTAGTGCTCAGGCCGTCATTTGTGGAATCCTGGTTTGGGACATCCCTAACTAACCCCTCAACCAGCTGGGTTCCAACCCTGTTCTTTGAAACCTACAGGATGGTAGCTCTTCACTCCAACACTCTACTACACCTGATTTTAATAATTAGCTGGTTGATAAGCTGAATCAGGTTAGTTACAACTGGGGTTGAGTGAAAACATGCAGGGTAGCTCTCCAGGAACAGGTTTGGAGAGCCCTACCCTACAGCAGGGGAATTCAACCCTACGAGGCCCGGAGACTGCTGGTTTTCTGTTTTACCTGATAATTCATTGCACCCACCTGGTGTCCCAGGTCTAAATCAGTCCCTGATTAGAGGGGAATCACAGGTCTAAATCAGTCCCTAGAGGGGGTATCCCAGGTCTAAATCAGTCCCTAATTAGAGGGGAATCACCCACCTGGTGTCCCAGGTCAAAATCAGTCCCTGATTAGAGGGGAATCACCCACCTGATATCCCAGGTCTAAATCAGTCCCTGATTAGAGGGGAATCACCCACCTGGTGTCCCAGGTCTAAATCAGTCCCTGATTAGAGGGGAATCACCCACCTAGTGTCCCAGGTCTAAATCAGTCCCTAATTAGAGGGGAATCACCCACCTGGTGTCCCAGGTCAAAATCAGTCCCTGATTAGAGGGGAATCACCCACCTGGTGTCCCAGGTCAAAATCAGTCCCTGATTAGAGGGGAATCACCCACCTGGTGTCCCAGGTCTAAATCAGTCCCTGATTAGAGGGGAATCACCCACCTGGTGTCCCAGGTCTAAATCAGGCCCTGATTGAGGGGAATCACCCAAGGTCAAAATCAGTCCCGATTAGAGTGGATCCACCTGGTGTGAGGTCCAGAGTTAGAGTTTGTCCCAGGACAGTCCCTGATTAGAGGGGAATCACCCACCTGTCCCCTAAAAAGTCCCTACTTTTCATTTAGAAAATGGATTAGGGGAATCGTCCCATATCAGTCCCTGATTAGAGGGGAAACATGGTTATTTTAGTGTTAAAATCACCCACCTATATAGTGTAAATCAGTATTGTAATTTGTAAAATCAGGCCCTCATTGGGGGTGAGATGATGAGGAAAAATTATACATCACAGAATGAAGGGTACCATACAGTAGCTGTTTTACCTTGGGTTTAATCTCTGACATCACAGAATGAAGGGTACAGTAATTGTTTACCTTGGGGTTAATCCTGACCACATGGCCACAGCTGGCAGAACCCAAGAAATCATAAACAGTGCACAGCTGCATGCAACCAGATCATAATGCCCATCGGACAAACACCAAAGCTCTCAGTATAGTGATGCAGACCTTTAGATGTTGTACACACTAATTGTCTCATTCAAAACTTTATCTGCAATGTTATATTCCCTTTTGCGCGACTCAAGCGGTTTCCCCTATACAGCTGTTCCATTCTCTGTGTAGCCTGCTGCTACAGGTAACAGCCAAAATAAAGGAAACACCAAGTGAAAGTGTCTTAGGGAGAAGGTCAGAGACCTGGCCGTGTGGTGCCAGGACAACAACCTCTCCCTCAATGTGATCAAGACAAAGGAGCTGATTGTGGACTACAGGAAAAGGAGGACCGAGCACGCCCCCATTCTCATCGACGGGGCTGCAGTGGAGCAGGTTGAGAGCTGTCCACATCACCAACAAACTATAATGGTCCAAAAACACCAAGACAGTTGTGAAGAGGGCACGACAAAGCCTATTCCCCCTCAGGAGACTGAAAAGATTTGGCATGGGTCCTCAGATCCTCAAAAGGTTCTACAGCTGCACCATCGAGAGCATGGTTGTATCACTGCCTGGTATGGCAACTGCTCGGCCTCTGACTGCAAGGCACTACAGAGGGTAGTGCGTACGACCCAGTACATCACTGGGGCCCAGCTTCCTGCCATCCAGAACCTCTATACCAGGCGGTGTCAGAGGAAGGCCCTAAAAATTATCAAGACTCAATCCACCCTACTCATAGACTGTTCTCTTTGCTACCGCAAGGCAAGCGGTACCGGAACGCCAAGTCTAGGTCCAAGAGGCTTCTTAAACAGCGTTTACCCCCAAGCCATAAGACTCCTGAACACCAAATCAAATGGCTACCAAGACTATTTGCATTGCCCTCCCCCCCATTTTTACACCGCTGCTACTCTCTGTTGTTATCATCATAGTCACTTTAATAACTCTACCTACATGTACATATTAACTCAAATAACCGGTGTCCCCGCACATTGACTCTGTACCAGTACACCACTTGTATATAGTCTCGCTATTGTTATTTTTACTGCTCTTTAATTACTTGTTTAACTTTGATTTCTTATTTTTACCATAATTTTTTTGTTAAACTGTATTGTTGGTTAAGTGTTTGTAAGTAAGCATTTCACTGTGAGGTCTACACCTGTTGTATTTGGCGCATGTGACCAATACAATTTGATTGGATCTTAATTGAGCTGCCAGAAAAGCTTCAATGCGCTTTAGCATAGATTCTACAAGTGTCTGCAACTTCCTGTGTAGAAGCACATCATTCTTTCAATATTGTATCCCTCAGTTACCTACATGCTTGTCGTCCTGACCAGGGTCTTGACCAGACTGCAGTTCGGTGTCGTAACTGACCTCAGTGGGTAAATACTCACCTTAGATGGCCACTGGCACGCTGGAGAAGTGTGCTCTTCACGGATGAATCCCGGGTTTTAACTGTACCGGCCTGATGGCAGACAGCGTGTATGGCTTTGTGTGGGTGAGCGGGTTTGCTGATGTCAACGTTGTGAACAGAGTGCCGCGTGGTGGGGCGAGGGTATGGGCAGGCATAAGCTACGAACAACGAACACAATTGCATTTTATAGTTGGAAATTTGAGTACACAGAGATACTGTGATGTGATCCTGAGGTCCATTGTCGTGCCATTCATCCGCCGCCATCACCTCATGTTTCAGCATGATAATGAACGGCCCCATGTTGCAAGGATCTGTTCACAATTCCTGGAAGCTGAACATGTCCCAGTTCTTCCATGGCCTGCATACTCACCAGACATGTCACCCATTGAGCATGTTTTGAGTATTCTGAATCAACGTGTACGACATGGTGTTCCAGTTTCCCCCAAAGTCCAGCAACTTCACACAACCATTGAAAAGGAGTGGGACAACAGTCCACAGTTAACAGCCTGATCAACTTTATGCAACGGAGAAGTCGCGCTGCATGAGGCAAAATGTATAACATTTATTTTATTTACAGCCAGATTATTAGGTGACCATGATGGTTTGAGGGGCCAGATTGGGAATTTAGCCAGGACACCAGGGTAACTTGACTGAGAACACATTCTCATTTACAGCAACAACCTGGGGAATAGTTACAGGGGATGAATGAGCCAAGCAACTGGGGATTATTAGGTGACCATGATGGTTTGAGGGCCAGATTGGGAATTTAGCCAGGACACCAGGGTTAACACCCCTACTCTTACAATAAGTGCCATGGGATCGTTAAAGACCTCAGGGAGTCTGGACACCCGTTTAACATCCCATCCGAAAGACGGCACCCTACCCAGGGTAGTGTCCCCAATCACTACCCTTGGGTATTGGTATATTTTCGAGACCAGAGGAAAGAGTGCCTCCTACTGGCCCTCCAACACCACTCCCAGCAGCAGGTCTCCCATCCAGGAACTGACCAGGACCAACCCTGCTTAGCTTCAGGGTGGTATGCTGCTGGCTAAATGGTGGTCACACCCGACACTGATTGGTTTTCTGACCCCACGCACCTACCATTTTTTTATGTTGGTATCTCAGTCAAATCAAATGTATTTATAAAAACCCTTTTTACATCAGCTGATGTCACAAAGTGCTGTACAGAAACCCAGCCAAAAAAAACAAACAGTAAGCAATGCAGGTGTAGAAGCACGGTGGCTAGGAAAAACTCCCTAGAAAGGCCGGAACCTAGGAAGCAGTGGTGGAACTAGTTTTCTACATGGGGTGGCCAGGGCTACTTCAGGGGCTCCATAGACCATGATAGAAAATGTGTGTGTAACCCTAACCTGGCATCTAAGGAGCATGAATTAATCCTATGATTGCTGATTAGAGGTAGAAGTGATAATTCACTGAACCCGGAGTTCTTCAATGCGCCAGATAGTGAGGCCCATAAGGGTTACTACACTATAATTCAATGTGAGGTCCATAAGGGTTACTACACTAGAATTCAATGTGAGGTCCATAAGGGTTACTACACTAGAATTCAATGTGAGGTCCATAAGGGTTACTACACTAGAATTCAATGTGAGGTCCATTAGGGCTACACTAGAATTCAATGTGAGGTCCATTAGGGTTCCTACACTAGAATTCAATGTGAGGTCCATAAGGGTTACTACACTAGAATTCAATGTGAGGTCCATTAGGGTTCCTACACTATAATTCAATGTGAGGTCCATAAGGGTTACTACACTAGAATTCAATGTGAGGTCCATAAGGGTTACTACACTAGAATTCAATGTGAGGTCCATTAGGGTTACTACACTAGAATTCAATGTGAGGTCCATAAGGGTTACTACACTAGAATTCAATGTGACAGATAGTGAGGTCCATAAGGGTTACTACACTAGAATTCAATGTGAGGTCCATAAGGGTTACTACACTATAATGTAATGTGAGGTCCATAAGGGTTACTACACTACAACTCAATGTGAGGTCCATAAGGGTTACTACACTAGAATTCAATGTGAGGTCCATAAGGGTTACTACACTAGAATTCAATGTGAGGTCCATAAGGGTTACTACACTAGAATTCAATGTGACAGATAGTGAGGTCCATAAGGGTTACTACACTAGAATTCAATGTGAGGTCCATAAGGGTTACTACACTAGAATTCAATGTGACAGATAGTGAGGTCCATAAGGGTTACTACACTAGAATTCAATGTGAGGTCCATAAGGGTTACTACACTAGAATTCAATGTGAGGTCCACAAGGGTTACTACACTAGAATTCAATGTGAGGTCCATAAGGGTTACTACACTAGAATTCAATGTGAGGTCCATAACGGTTACTTCACTAGAATTCAATGTGAGGTCCACAAGGGTTACTACACTAGAATTCAATGTGAGGTCCATAAGGGTTACTACACTAGAATTCAATGTGAGGTCCATTAGGGTTACTACACTAGAATTCAATGTGAGGTCCATAAGGGTTACTACACTAGAATTCAATGTGAGGTCCATAAGGGTTACTACACTAGAATTCAATGTGAGGTCCATTAGGGTTACTACACTAGAATTCAATGTGAGGTCCATAAGGGTTACTACACTAGAATTCAATGTGAGGTCCATAAGGGTTACTTCAGTAGAGTTCTTTAACATACTATGAATAGTCAGTGTCTCTACCTCGGAACTGCAGCTCCATTTCTTACACACACACACACACACACACACACACACACACACACACACACACACACACACACACACACACACACACACACACACACACACACACACACACACACACACACGGGAGAGACTTAGGTCACTCTGTTTTTATAAATATTTAATCTGGGTTTATAAGTGTTGAACATCCCAAAATACTTTCAGAAAATAAAGCTCAAGCACCAAGGAAATAAGATAAATTGTATAGTTTATTTACAACAACAAAAAAATGCAATTTGACATACCAGGTATCAAGCAGAAATGGACTTGAAAAATCGATATAATTTGGGCGCCCGTCAATATTACAAATTTACAGTATCATATTTATACTCATTTGTATTATGTTAACTAATAGCAAAGAAAAGTTTTGGAATTGGCCTTTATTTAAGACCAAACTAAATCTGTGTGACATGATACCCTTTGGATTTATAATTTTAAGATGTCTGTGTACTAGCTAGTACAGGTGTTAATCATTACCAGAGGGAAAGCTCATAAGTGCCAAATTATTTTTAGGTAGATTTAAAACAGCATAGTTCTCTTGAGAACTGGCAAAATGTTCCACAAACTCATCCATGTTGAGGGAGCGTGCCCTCCTTGACTCAACACTGTGAATTCTGAGCTGACTTAACCTGTCGTCAAACATTGTTGTCCTAAGACGGGTTTTAATCCATTTTAAAGCTGAGAAGCTTCTCTCGCAAGAAGCACTGCTGACTGGTGTAGCAACAGAAATCTTACAAAGTCGAAATAGCTCATGGAAGACCTCTTTATAAAGGTGCTAGAAACACAACAAAGTAGAGAGGAGACGGTCTGTCCCTTCCACTTTTCTCTCTCCTATCAAGAAGCCGCCTGGTCTAAATCTGACTCAAAGGTCTGAGCAAAGGCAAACAGAGGCTCCTCATTCAAGAATGTTGTCCTCTCTGGGTTGAGAGACTGGACCCCATGCATTATCTCACAATTCTTCTTTGGAAAAACACCTCTGCAGCACAGCTGTGAGACTGTCAAGCACCTGATAAAAGATAGCTCTTTGGAAGCTCTCACCATCACTTTGGTCACTATCTTTCTGTTCTACAGTGTTCATCATCGATGAGTCGTGAAATCATAAGCTTGTTTTATGCTGTCTTTAACACACTGTTTGTATTCTTATTTCCCAGTGCTCTGCAATCTCTTCAACCTCTTCCCATATAGTTCTCCATAGTAACCCTCACTTCTGTAGTCCGGTAATGTGTCTGTAAGGGCATCTACTAGATCCACAGCTCTTGCTAGGTCAAGAGAGCTTGAATGGAACATTTTCATAAAGACATTTGGCATCACCAAGCACTTTACAGAAGGTAACCAAAAGCCCTTATGAAATGTAAATATATCTGAGAAAGAAGGCCCCATGCCTCCACGGATCTATCACCACTCTTTTCAAGTGTGATATCCTGTAGCACTCTCAGAACTGCCTGTCCCTCAGATCACGGCAGATTACGGCATGCCATGTATCTGCAGGCCCACCTTACATCCGTAAGTCTCCGTAGTTCCCTGGGCTGCTGCTGTGGATACAGCTCTTTCTGAACTGCAAGCCACTTGAGATGAACGTACGAGCCAGATACAAAGTTATAAAGCTTCTGCAGGAGAGCAAAAACGTTAACTGCCTCAGGCTCTGATTTTACAGCATCGACAAGAACCGAATTCAAACAATGTGCATTACAGTGCACATAAAAATGCAAATCTTGCACTGTTTTTAATCCGCGCAGACACACCAGAATGATTTCCTCTCGTGACGGATGCACCGTCACAGCCTTGCCCCACCAGATTATTTCTGTAGTCCAGACCACATTTTTCAAGGATTAATGAAAAGTGTAAAAAAAAAACTCTGTTGTAATAGTACCTCACAACTAAAGACATTGGTTTCAATTACACTAAAAACTTCACTTGCTTTTACTTCTCTTATTAGTTCACTTTGTACCATCTTAGCTAGACCCCTCAAGAACTTCCTTCTTGATTTGGTGGCTTGTCTACTTAGCATTACCACATTCATTCATCTTTTTCACTATGAGAGGGTCATGCTTTGCTACAGTGCCTTGCGAAAGTATTCGGCCCCCTTGAACTTTGCGACCTTTTGCCACATTTCAGGATTCAAACATAAAGATATAAAACTGCATTTTTTTGTGAAGAATCAACAACAAGTGGGACACAGTCATGAAGTGGAACGACATTTATTGGATATTTCAAACTTTTTTAACAAATCAAAAACTGAAAAATTGGGCGTGCAAAATTATTCAGCCCCCTTAAATGTGGCAAAAGGTCGCAAAGTTCAAGGGGGCCGAATACTTTCGCAAGGCACTGTAATTCTTCTAAGATTGTAAAAAATTTTTTTTACAAAAACTTGTTAGGAGGGTCAACAGACTCTCGATGACCTCTGCGCTATATTTTGAGTGGCAGTTAATAGGAGATCTGCAATTGTTTTAATGTAAGTACAGTTTTCCTCCACTTTCTTTTTCCGGGCCTCATTTATGACTTCTAACATTGATGAGTTGTTGTCAATAGCCCTTTTATGCTGATTCCAAGCATACATCGTGTCGTGTCTCTGACTTCATTAATGTGATGACAAGCTATTTTGTCAAATCGATTTGCCTAACATTTGATTGATTACGTGATTTGAATGAAACCATTCAACAATTAACTTGTTAATAACCTGGGGCACCACGGAAGAGTTAGTTTATATAGAGCGGCTATCTCCCAAATCCACTCTTAAAGATCTGAAGATATTTTATATATCAATAGCAGTCAATCAGTCATTCATTATTCTTTACCTAATATCAGTCTCATCTGAACGTCTTTACTATGAATCACCCATACACCAATTGGCTCAATAATTTTTTTACTAACTAATTAAACAATTATAGAATATAAAATGCATAACATTATACAATAAATATGGTCCCTAGTGGACTAAACAAAAACAGTTTGGTTATAACACGATAGATTTAGAGGGGGGGTTGGAAGGAAGCAAGACTAAGGAATGGGTCTCTATCGGGCATGGGAAGCTATTCTCACATAAATACATATGCCACTAACGATCACTCGTTCTGAGAAAGGTAATGCACTGTATTTACGTGAAGCTTAGCTTCGATAGTTGAGCTGGTGGTGTGAGGCTCTGTTTGCCCTGTCGAGGTTGCCATTGTCCTTTGTAGATTCTTCCCATTGTGGAGGTGAGATGTACGGTTTTCTGCGTCGGTCAATGTTCTTACTAGGACTCACTTCTTTTTGAGTGATCAATAGTTTAGATTTCATACCATTTTACGTGTGGTGCAAGCTCTCACATTTTCTGGCCTGTACAGTTGAAATTAGAATTAGCCCTTTTTAAACGTGACTCCTCACTGTATTTGGAACTAAGGCTTTTATTTGAGAAAAGGGGTTGGTTCATCATTTCCAACCAATGTCTATTCACTTGGACGTGGCTATTGACTGGGCAATCGTTACCATAAAATGAAGCCATCGTTATGTTTGGAAGAAAAATAGGGAGGTTTGCAAGCCGAAGAACACCATCCCAACCGTGAATCACGGGGGTGCCAGCATCCTGTTGTGGGGGTGCTTTGCTGCAGGAGGGACTGGTGCACTTCACAAAATAGATGTGAGGAACCAAAAGCCCTATGATGCGAGGAAAATTATATGGATACATTGAAGCAACATCACAAGACATCAGTCAGGAAGTTAAAGCTTGGTCGCAAATGGGTCTTCCAAATGGACAATGACCCCAAGCATACTTCCAAAGTTGTGGCAAAATGGCTTAAGGACTGTCAGGACCCGGTTACCAACTCGGGTCTCCTGTGTGAGAAACAGTCACTTAGTAAACTGAGCCACTAATAGTCGGCAGAACCCAGAAGATGAGGCAGACACAGCAGTACTTAAGACGGTGTATTTAATAAAGAGAAAAGGAGAAGATCTTCAGGCAAAAATATAAATCCACAAAGTGGTAAGAACAGCTGGGAAAAAACAAACCTCAAAAGAATAATCAAAAATAAACAAGAGCAAAACCAGAGTACCTCAAGAAAATCCAACTAGCGAAACAAAAGTTCACAGCATGGCTGGGTGCTAATATACAAACACAGAGCAAAGAACTGAGGAACACTAAGGGTTTAAATACAATCAAGGGAAATGAGGCACAGGTGCAACTAATAACTAGAACAAGGGAAAACAAAAGGGTCAAAAAAGCACAATGGGGGCATCTAGTGACCAAAACCTGAACAATCCTGGCCAAATCCTGACAAGGACAACAAGGTCAAGGTATTGGAATGGCCATCAGAAATCTCTGACCTCAATCCCATAGAGAATGTGTGGGCAGAACTGAAAAAGCGTGAGTGAGGCCTACAAACCTGACTCAGTTACACCAGCTCTGTCAGGAGGAATGGGCCAAAATTCACCCAACTTATTGTGGGAATCTTGTAGAAGGCTACCTGAAACATTTGACCCAAGTTAAACAATTTAAAGGCAATGCTACCAAATACTAATTGAGTGTATGTAAACTTCTGACCCACTGGGAATGTGATGAAAGAAATAAAACCTTACATAAATCATTCTCTCCACTATTATGCTGACATTTCACATTCTTAAAATAAAGTGGTGATCTTAATATACCTACAACAGGATTACATGTTTAATTTACTAGGATTAAATGTCAGGAAAAACTGAGTTGTGAAAAACTGAAAATAGGCCAATACACAACAATAAACAATACATGAACTGCACTATATCGGTGACAAACGGTGCCCACAAACTGTTAGGGCCTACATAAAGCTGTCCCAATACCAGAGTCCCAACAGCAGAGTCCCAACACTTTACCACTGCTACACCTGGCTATCAGCGGAGCCTTGTGTGTCAACGAGAAAGTTAATTCAGCCTTTAAAAAAAAAACATAGCTGATATGGCTGACTTGCTTAAACGTGTGGTTTCTACTGACAATTGAGATGTACTAACTATGGCATAAGGGGATGACAAGCAGATAAGAGGCAATCCGTAATGTTGGTTAAGACATTAATAAGCGAGCTCGGATGGACGTAGTCAATAATACTATTTGTTCTGCACTTTTGTACAGAGACAGAATTTAGAACATGGGTCGTTCTTACAGTGTTCTGCCTGTACACCAAGTCAGAACTGTAGGATAACTAAAGGCGGCATATAGGCAGACAATGAAAGCTCTTACAATATTCAATGACTACATTTCTCTAAAACCAGGTTATAGACAACATGTGCACGACCGAGTCAGAACAGTAGGCGAAATTAATAGGTGAAAATAGACCAAATTATTAGGGTGAGGCACATGGGCTATTAACATCTTACCACACAACATACACTTAGTATTACTTAGCTACAGTATATATATCTCCCTGGCATATTACATCATTTATGCAGCAGCATACAATACATTTTTGGACTCACCCCGTGCTAAGCTTGGCAAATTTTGTCATCAAAGTCTGACATTCTCTGGATTTATGGTGCTTTCAAGACAACTGGGAGGGGAGGGGGGTTGAATCATGATGACGTCAGTGATCTTCAGGTTGTAGCTCTAGAGAAGTCCGAGTTCCCGATTTGATAAGTTCAAAGCGTATTTTCCCAGCCGTAGCTCATTTATCCCGAGTCCACAGTTATGTTGAACTCACTAAAGTCAGATTTTGCAGTTCCGAGTTAAGTTGTTTTGAGCAAGGCACAAATCATGCTTCATTGACAATATGGCCAATGTTGAATGTTTATCATTTTAAACTAGGATAATAGTCCCTTAATCTTAGACTTGGGACCACACAGCCACTCTCCACTGAATAGCAGGCTAATGATTGCTTTGCAGTGCTTGCAGTTAGCCACTGATTCCTTTCAAACCACTCATTGCTGAATTTTGAGATTTCCAACTTGTGTAATGTTTACGTCCAATGGCAGATGAGAACCGATATGTTTTATCTATTATTTCTCTTCATATGACAAGGATTAAAAGGATTTGCCAGTAGATTGTCGACTTGATTCATGATGATGACTGCTAGCTAAGTATGATGTTGACATGATCAATCCAATCAAAGCTACTGTAGATATAAAAGAGATTTGATTTGACGTAATTTTATCTGTGGCCAATGACCTTGAGCGTTCTTGGATGGGCACTTCTAATATAACTCTATGGCAGCACCCAAGGGGCTAGAATTTTCTAGCTCTACCCTTAGACTTGGCAGTGATTTAATGTCCCTATAAGTGACAGAACACTGAGCCAATCACAGCGCAATGCTCCGTATTGTCTGCTGGCTTACCCCACCACCACAGAAAGCACTGAGCTGGGCTGAAACAACTGCATTTTGGAGCTGCCTTACTCAAGAAAACAAATATAATATATAATGTGTCCCTGAACAAAAGGGGGAGGGGTGGTCAAAATCAAAAGTAACAGTCAGTATCTGGTGTGGCCACCAGCTGCATTAAGTACTGCAGTGCATCCCCTCATGGACTGCACCAGATTTGCCTCTTGCTGTGAGATGTTACCCCACTCTTCCACCAAGGCACCTGCAAGTTCCCAGACATTTCTGGGGGGAATGGCCCTAGCCTTCACCCTCTTATCCAACCGGTCCCAGACGTGCTCAATGGGATTGAGATTCGGACTCTTCACCAGCCATGGCAGAACACTGACCTTCCTGTCTTGCAAGAAATCACACACAGAACGAGCAGTATGGCTGGTGGTATTGCATGCTGGAGGGTCATGTCAGGATGAGCCTGCAGGAAGGGGAGGAGGGAGGAGAATGTCTTACCTGTAATGCACAGCGTTGAGATTGCCTGCAATGACAACAAGCTCAGTCAGATGATGCTGTGACACACGGCCCCAGACCATGACGGACCCTCCCCCTCCAAATCGATCCCGCTCCAGATTACAGGCCTCGTGTAACGCTCATTCCTTTGAAGCATTCGACCATCACCCCTGGCGAGACAAAACCGTAGGTTTGTGCCTATAGGTGACGTTGTTGCCGGTGATGTCTGGTGAGGACCTGCCTTATAACAGGCCTACAAGCCCTCAGTCCAGTCTCTCTCAGCCTATTGGGACAGTCTGAGCACTGATGGAGGGATTGTGCGTTCCTGGTGTAACTTGGACAGTTGTTGTCCCCATCCTGTACCTGTCCCGCAGGTGTGATGTTCTGATGTTCCGATCCTATGCAGGTGTTGTTACACGTGGTCTGCCACTGCGAGGACGATCAGCTGTCCTTCCTGTCTCCATGTAGCGCTGTCTTAGGCGTCTCACAGTACGGACATTGAAATTTATTGCCCTGGCCACATCTGCAGTCCTCATGCCTCCTTCCAGCATGCCTAAGGCACATTCACGCAGATGAGCAGAGACCCTGGGGAACTTTCGTTTGGTGTTTTTCAGAGTCAGTAGAAAGGCCTCTTTAGTGTTCTAAGTTTTCATAACTGTGACCTTAATTGCCTACCATCTGTAGTGTCTTAACGACCATTCCACAGGTGCATGTTCATTAATTGTTTATGGTTCATTCATGGGAAACAGTGTTTAAATCCTTTACAACGAAGATCTGCAAAGTTATTTGGATTTTTACGAATTATCTTTGAAAAACAGGGTCCTGAAAAAGGGACGTTTCTTTTTTTTGCTGAGTTTATATATTTTCACAGGACCATTCACTCAGCCCTGTCTCAATGTCCTACACCACTTCCT
>NC_088242.1:3636841-3661841 GCF_036934945.1 Oncorhynchus masou masou
GAAGATATCTAATGTACAGTGCCTTGCGAAAGTATTCGGCCCCCTTGAACTTTGCGACCTTTTGCCACATTTCAGGCTTCAAACATAAAGATATAAAACTGTATTTTTTTTGTGAAGAATCAACAACAAGTGGGACACAATCATGAAGTGGAACGACATTTATTGGATATTTCAAACTTTTTTAACAATTCAAAAACTGAAAAATTGGCCGTGCAAAATTATTCAGCCCCCTTAAGTTAATACTTTGTAGCGTCACCTTTTGCTGCGATTACAGCTGTAAGTCGCTTGGGGTATGTCTCTATCAGTTTTGCACATCGAGAGACTGAATTTTTTTCCCATTCCTCCTTGCAAAACAGCTCGAGCTCAGTGAGGTTGGATGGAGAGCATTTGTGAACAGCAGTTTTCAGTTCTTTCCACAGATTCTCGATTGGATTCATGTCTGGACTTTGACTTGGCCATTCTAACACCTGGATATGTTTATTTTTGAACCATTCCATTGTAGATTTTGCTTTATGTTTTGGATCATTGTCTTGTTGGAAGACAAATCTCCGTCCCAGGTCTTTTGCAGACTCCATCAGGTTTTCTTCCAGAATGGTCCTGTATTTGGCTCCATCCATCTTCCCATCAATTTTAACCATCTTCCCTGTCCCTGCTGAAGAAAAGCAGGCCCAAACCATGATGTTGCCACCACCATGTTTGACAGTGGGGATGAGGTGGTCAGGGTGATGAGCTGTGTTGCTTTTACGCCAAACATAACGTTTTGCATTGTTGCCAAAAAGTTCAATTTTGGTTTCATCTGACCAGAGCACCTTCTTCCACATGTTTGGTGTGTCTCCCAGGTGGCTTGTGGCAAACTTTAAACAACACTTTTTATGGATATCTTTAAGAAATGGCTTTCTTCTTGCCACTCTTCCATAAAGGCCAGATTTGTGCAATATACGACTGATTGTTGTCCTATGGACAGAGTCTCCCACCTCAGCTGTAGATCTCTGCAGTTCATCCAGAGTGATCATGGGCCTCTTGGCTGCATCTCTGATCAGTCTTCTCCTTGTATGAGCTGAAAGTTTAGAGGGACGTTCAGGTCTTGGTAGATTTGCAGTGGTCTGATACTCCTTCCATTTCAATATTATCGCTTGCACAGTGCTCCTTGGGATGTTTAAAGCTTGGGAAATCTTTTTGTATCCAAATCCAGCTTTAAACTTCTTCACAACAGTATCTCGGACCTGCTTGGTGTGTTCCTTGTTCTTCATGATGCTCTCTGCGCTTTTAACGGACCTCTGAGACTATCACAGTGCAGGTGCATTTATACGGAGACTTGATTACACACAGGTGGATTGTATTTATCATCATTAGTCATTTAGGTCAACATTGGATCATTCAGAGATCCTCACTGAACTTCTGGAGAGAGTTTACTGCACTGAAAGTAAAGGGGCTGAATAATTTTGCACACCCAATTTTTCAGTTTTTGATTTGTTAAAAAAGTTTGAAATATCCAATAAATGTCGTTCCACTTCATGATTGTGTCCTACTTGTTGTTGATTCTTCACAAAAAAATACAGTTTTATATCTTTATGTTTGAAGCCTGAAATGTGGCAAAAGGTCGCAAAGTTCAAGGGGGCCGAATACTTTCGCAAGGCACTGTAACAGACTGTTCCCCACAGAGAGAGACTAGGAGATATCTAATGTAACAGCCTTTTTATTTATTTATTTATTTTACCTGGCAAGTCAGTTAAGAACAAATTCTTATTTTCAATGACGGCCTAGGAACAGTGGGTTAACTGCCTGTTCAGGGGCAGAACAACAGATTTGTACCTTGTCAGCTCGGGGATTTGAACTTGCAACCTTCCGGTCACTAGTCCTACTCTCTAACCATTAGGCTACCCTGCCGCCTCTACTCTCTAACCGCTAGGCTACCCTGCCGCCTCTACACTCTAACCACTAGGCTACCCTGCCCCCCCACTAGGCTACCCTGCCGCCTCTACACTCTAACCACTAGGCTACCCTGCCCCCCCACTAGGCTACCCTGCCGCCTCTACACTCTAACCCCTAGGCTACCCTGCCCCCCCCCCCCACTAGACTACCCACTGGGCATAGAAGTCAGTTCAACCACTAGTTTTGATTTACATTTGGTTGAGTTATCAACTAACGTGAATTCATTGTGAAATCAACACAAAATGTCACCATGACATTGAGTTTGGGTTCAAAGTTGGGTGGAAAAAAAGTAAATACCGTAAGGTCGATAACTTTTTCAAAACAAAATCAGTTTTCCACGTTGATTCAACATCGTCACATAGATTTTTGTATTTATTTAAATGACATGGAAAGTGTCAACATGATGCAGTGCCTTAACTTTTCATACCACATAAACAATTCCATATTTTCTTGTGTTACAGTTACATTCAAAAATGGACTAAATAAATAAAACATTTCCCCCATCTACACACAATACCCCATAATTACATGTTTTTAGAAATGTTTGCAAATTTATTGAAAACTAAATACAGAAATGTCTCAATTACATAAGTATTCACATCCCTGAATAAATACATGTTAGAATCACCTTTGGCAGTGATTACAGCTGTGAGTCTTTCTGGGTAAGTCTCCAAGAGCTTTGCACACCTGGATTATACAATATTTGCACAGTATTATTTTTAAAATTCTTCAAGCTCTGTCAGTGTCACACTCTGATCTGTTTCACCTGTCTTTGTGATTGTCTCCACTCCCCTCCAGGTGTCACCCATATTCCCCATTATCCCCCATGTATTTATACCTGTGTTCTCTGTTTGTCTGTTATCAGTTTGTTTTGTTCCGTCAAGTGTCTGTTGGGAAGCAGACTGAACCAGGTTTTCCTCTAGGATTTTGCCTGTATTCCATTTATTTGTATCCAAAAAAAAACTCCCTAGTCCTTGCAGATGACAAGCATACCCATAACATGATGCAGTCACCACCATGCTTCAAAATATGAAGAGCGGTACTCAGTGATGTGTTGTGTTTGATTTGCCTCAAACATAACACTTTGTAATCAGGACTTAAAGTTCATTTCTTTGGCACATCTTATGCAGAAGTTAAGTGCCTTATTAAAACAGGGTTCATGTTTTGGAATATTTTTATTCTGTACTGGCTTCCTTCTTTCACTCTGTCATGTAGGTTAGTATTGTGGAGTAACTACATTATTGATCCATCCTCTGTTTTCTCATATCACAGCCATTAAACTTTGTAACTGTTTTAAAGTCACTATTGGCCTCATGGTGAAATCCCCGAGTGGTTTCCTTCCTCTCTGGCAACTGAGTTAGGAAGGACACCTGTATCTTTGTAGTGACTGGTTGTATTGATGCACCTACCAAAGTGTAACTAATAACATCACCATGCTCTAAGGGATACTCAACGTCTGTTTTTAGTTTTTTTAAAGCCATCTACCAATAGGTGCCCTTCTTTTCGAGACATCGGAAAACCTTCCTGGTCTTTGTGGTTGAATCTGTATTTGAAATTCCCCGCTGGACTGGGGGACCTTAATTGTATGTGTGGGGTAAAAAAAAATGAGGTAGTCATTGAAAAATCATGATAAACACTATTATTATTAAAAGAAAAATGTATGGGGAATTGTGTGTAGATGAGGAAAAACATTCTTTAATCCATTTTAGAATAAGGCTGTAGCGTAACGAAATGTGGAAAGAGTCAACAAGTCTGAGTACCTTCCGAATGCCCTGTATATCAAATATCTTATATTAAACCCTGTATGAGTCATACTGACAGCATGTGGTGTGTAAGGTGTAACTGAGTCTACACCCCCCCCCCCAGGCTCAGGAAGGGGGATGTTATTATATTGACTGTGATGACTTTACTCACTCAGAGGTGCAGTGATGTGCTTCACACGTTTAAAAATAGGACGTGACGTTCTATGACCCCCCCAGCAGACATAGTACTGACAGGACCAACGCTCATACGGAGTACAGGAAGCAGTCATACCTAGACCTGCAACGTTCTTCCCCCCCCCCAAAAAAATATATTGTTATAACCTCAAACTTTTATTTGTTCAATTAAGGTATATGGGGTACAGTATTTAGTAGTATATTTCAATGTCACACTGAAACTAGAATTCAGTGCTATATCAACCTTCTGTTGATTATGTTTATGAATTATTTATTTTCTTACCTTTATTTAACCAGGCAAGTCAGTTAAGAACATATTCTTATTTTCAATGACGGCCTGGGAACAGTGGGTTAACTTGTCTAGGAACAGTAGGTTAACTGGTCTAGGAACAGTGGGTTAACTGGTCTAGGAACAGTGGGTTAACTGCCTGTTCAGGGGGCAGAACAACAGATTTGTACCTTGTCAGCTCGGGGTTTGAACTTGCACCCTTCCGGTTACTAGTCCAACACTCTGACCACTAGGCTACCCTGCCGCCTCTACACTCTAACCACTAGGCTACCCTGCCGCCCCTCCACTCTAACCACTAGGCTACCCTGCCGCCCCTCCACTCTAACCACTAGGCTACCCTGCCGCCCCTCCACTCTAACCACTAGGCTACCCTGCCGCCCTTCCACTCTAACCACTAGGCTACCCTGCCACCCCTCCACTCTAACCACTAGGCTACCCTGCCGCCCCTCCACTCTAACCACTAGGCTACCCTGCCGCCCCTCCACTCTAACCACTAGGCTACCCTGCCGCCCCTCCACTCTAACCACTAGGCTACCCTGCCGCCCCTCCACTCTAACCACTAGGCTACCCTGCCGCCCCTCCACTCTAACCACTAGGCTACCCTGCCGCCCTCCACTCTAACCACTAGGCTACCCTGCCGCCCCTCCACTCTAACCACTAGGCTACCCTGCCGCGACAAGCACATACATTGAATAATACAGAGCATAGTATTTTTTTATAGTCATTTTGAGTAGAAAGGTTGGTGCCTGGTGGAATGAAACAGAAGTATATCTAAATGACAGATTCTAGATTTTGAGAAAGTGATAAAACCAACTGCAGTGCCTGTAATCATCCCAGGTGGTTCTGATTGGACAGCGCCTGTAATCATCCCAGGTGGTTCTGATTGGACAGCGCCTGTAATCATCCCAGGTGGTTCTGATTGGACAGCGCCTGTAATCATCCCAGGTGGTTCTGATTGGACAGCGCCTGCTGGAGGAAGTGTTCACTAGGGCCAAAGAGATTAAGGCAGGTTTCACATGCATGTCAATGGGTCTGTCTGAAAGACAGAGATACAGAGAAAGAACTGTGGGCCAGGTCAGTTGCAGAGCTAGACAGTCCTTGCTCAGTAGTCTATTACTAGGGTGGTCTACTGAAGTCAGTAGTCTATTTCTAGGGTGGTCTACTGAAGTCAGTAGTCTATTACTAGGGTGGTCTACTGAACTCAATAGTCTGTTACTAGGGTGGTCTACTGAACAAGTAGTCTGTTACTAGGGTGGTCTACTGAACTCAGTAGTCTGTTTCTAGGGTGGTCTACTGAACTCAGTAGTCTGTTTCTAGGGTGGTCTACTGAACTCAGTAGTCTGTTTCTAGGGTGGTCTACTGAACTCAGTAGTCTGTTTCTAGGGTGGTCTACTGAACTCAGTAGTCTGTTTCTAGGGTGGTCTACTGAACTCAGTAGTCTGTTTCTAGGGTGGTCTACTGAACTCAATAGTCTGTTTCTAGGGTGGTCTACTGAACTCAGTAGTCTGTTTCTAGGGTGGTCTACTGAACTCAGTAGTCTGTTTCTAGGGTGGTCTACTGAACTCAGTAGTCTGTTACTAGGGTGGTCTACTGAACCCAGTAGTCTGTTACCAGGGTGGTCTACTGAACTCAGTAGTCTGTTACTAGGGTGGTCTACTGAACTCAATAGTCTGTTACTAGGGTGGTCTACTGAACTCAGTAGTCTGTTACTAGGGTGGTCTACTGAACTCAATAGTCTGTTACTAGGGTGGTCTACTGAACTCAATAGTCTGTTACTAGGGTGGTCTACTGAACTCAATAGTCTGTTACTAGGGTGGTCTACTGAACTCAGTAGTCTGTTACTAGGGTGGTCTACTGAACAAGTAGTCTGTTTCTAGGGTGGTCTACTGAAGTCAGTAGTCTGTTTCTAGGGTGGTCTACTGAAGTCAGTAGTCTGTTACCAGGGTGGTCTACTGAACTCAGTAGTCTGTTTCTAGGGTGGTCTACTGAAGTCAGTAGTCTGTTTCTAGGGTGGTCTACTGAAGTCAGTAGTCCGTTACCAGGGTGGTCTACTGAACTCAGTAGTCTGTTACCAGGGTGGTCTACTGAACTCAGTAGTCTGTTACTAGGGTGGTCTACTGAACTCAGTAGTCTGTTTCTAGGGTGGTCTACTGAACTCAATAGTCTGTTTCTAGGGTGGTCTACTGAACTCAGTAGTCTGTTTCTAGGGTGGTCTACTGAACTCAGTAGTCTGTTACTAGGGTGGTCTACTGAACTCAATAGTCCATTACTAGGGTGGTCTACTGCACTCAGTAGTCTGTTTCTAGGGTGGTCTACTGAACTCAATAGTCTGTTACTAGGGTGGTCTACTGAACCCAGTAGTTTGTTACCAGGGTGGTCTACTGAACTCAATAGTCCATTACTAGGGTGGTCTACTGCACTCAGTAGTCTGTTACTAGGGTGGTCTACTGAACTCAATAGTCCATTACTAGGGTGGTCTACTGCACTCAGTAGTCTGTTTCTAGGGTGGTCTACTGAACCCAGTAGTCTGTTACTAGGGTGGTCTACTGAACGCAGTAGTTTGTTACCAGGGTGGTCTACTGAACCCAGTAGTCTGTTACTAGGGTGGTCTACTGAACTCAGTAGTCTGTTACTAGGGTGGTCTACTGAACTCAGTAGTCTGTTTCTAGGGTGGTCTACTGAACTCAGTAGTCTGTTACTAGGGTGGTCTACTGAACTCAGTAGTCTGTTTCTAGGGTGGTCTACTGAACCCAGTAGTCTGTTACTAGGGTGGTCTACTGAACTCAGTAGTCTGTTACTAGGGTGGTCTACTGAACTCAGTAGTCTGTTACTAGGGTGGTCTACTGAACTCAGTAGTCTGTTTCTAGGGTGGTCTACTGAACCCAGTAGTCTGTTACTAGGGTGGTCTACTGAACTCAATAGTCTGTTACCAGGGTGGTCTACTGAAGTCAGTAGTCTGTTACTAGGGTGGTCTACTGAACTCAGTAGTCTGTTTCTAGGGTGGTCTACTGAAGTCAGTAGTCTGTTTCTAGGGTGGTCTACTGAACTCAGTAGTCTGTTTCTAGGGTGGTCTACTGAACTCAATAGTCTGTTTCTAGGGTGGTCTACTGAACTCAATAGTCTGTTACTAGGGTGGTCTACTGAACTCAATAGTCTGTTTCTAGGGTGGTCTACTGAACTCAATAGTCTGTTTCTAGGGTGGTCTACTGAACTCAGTAGTCTATTACTAGGGTGGTCTACTGCTAGTCCCCTACTGGTTGTGCCTGGGATGATCTGATAAAAGCTTGTAAAGGCCTATCCTCCCTCGCTTGACAGACAGAGAGAAAGCCCTGTGGGCCAGGTCAGTGAGATGAGCTCTTTGTACATACACAACAATGACAAGGACAAGGCAGTGTAGGCCTTACCGTCCCGACACTAGAGACCCTACTGATCCGGACTATATAGACAGGATCCTTGAAACGGTTGTATGTCCAGTTCCACTTGATGGACTACGAGCAACAATATAATCTATTGTATGCTGATGTTTTTTTGAAGTTTCCACACACACAAAAAAAAAAGTAACAGTATTGTACGCCATGTGTTGATTGTGGCTTCAGGTAAAGACATTCTCACACCTCACTACTGGTGAACCTATCTGAAACGTTAACAGATTCAAGGCAGCCAGACAACCACAGCACACACTCATCAAGCATTGCATTATTTTTACCTTTATTTAACCAGGCAAGTCAGTTAAGAACAAATTCTTATTTTCAATGACGGCCTGGGAACAGTGGGTTAACTGCCTGTTCAGGGGCAGAACGATAGCTTTGTACCTTGTCAGCTCGGGGGTTTGAACTCACAACCTTCCGGTTACTAGTCCAACGCTCTAACAACTAGGCTACCCTGCTGCCCCTGCTGAACCTATCTGAAACGTTAACAGATTCAAGGCAGATTCAATCTAACTGAAAGCCTACCGTTTCTATACGTACGAATATCAAACATCATCCGTCAAATCGGACCATATCATAACGTACATATCCTGATAAATAGTATTTGCTGTGATTTAAATGATTAAAATCCAACCCAAGCAGCAACACATGTCTGTTTTTCTGATGGAAGTACCTGGCTAGTTACAGATGTTAGTGCCCTGGTTTTGTGGTTTAATTTTAGAGGGCCAGTGTGGGACGGCCGTGGGGCAGATGGCTGACAAGAGGATTATCTGACTAAGCCTTTGTCATCTGGTGCTAGTAGCTACGCATGTTGTCTGTGGAGAAATACAACGTGGATGGACGCCTCCTGTCTGTTCTGTACACACAGTGTTGTCTAGACGCTCTACTATAACCTTCATGGTTATTATCTGACCCTCTACTATAACCTTCATGGTTATTATCTGACCCCCGCTACTATAACCTTCATGGTTATTATCTGACCCTCTAATACAACCTTCATGGTTATTATCTGACCCCCGCTACTATAACCTTCATGGTTATTATCTGACCCCCGCTACTATAACCTTCATGGTTATTATCTGACCCTCTACTATAACCTTCATGGTTATTATCTGACCCTCTACTACAACCTTCATGGTTATTATCTGACCCTCTACTATAACATTCATGGTTATCATCTGACCCCCTCTACTACAACCTTCCTGGTTATTATCTGACCCTCTACTATAACATTCATGGTTATTATCTGACCCTCTCTACTATAACCTTCATGGTTATTATCTGACCCTCTACTATAACCTTCATGGTTATTATCTGACCCCCGCTACTATAACCTTCATGGTTATTATCTGACCCTCTAATACAACCTTCATGGTTATTATCTGACCCCCGCTACTATAACCTTCATGGTTATTATCTGACCCCGCTGACCCCGCTACTATAACCTTCATGGTTATTATCTGACCCTCTACTATAACCTTCATGGTTATTATCTGACCCTCTACTACAACCTTCATGGTTATTATCTGACCCTCTACTATAACCTTCATTGTTATTATCTGACACTCTACTATAACCTTCATGGTTATTATCTGACCCCCTCTACTATAATCTTCATGGTTATTATCTGACCCCCTCTACTATAACCTTCATGGTTATTATTTGACCCTCTACTATAACCTTCATGGTTAATATCTGACCCTCTCTACTATAACCTTCATGGTTATTATCTGACCCTCTACTATAACATTCATGGTTATTATCTGACCCCCTCTACTACAACCTTCATGGTTATTATCTGACCCTCTACTATAACATTCATGGTTATTATCTGACCCCCTCTACTATAACCTTCATGGTTATTATCTGACCCTCTAATACAACCTTCATGGTTATTATCTGACCCCCGCTACTATAACCTTCATGGTTATTATCTGACCCCCGCTACTATAACCTTCATGGTTATTATCTGACCCTCTACTATAACCTTCATGGTTATTATCTGACCCTCTACTACAACCTTCATGGTTATTATCTGACCCTCTACTATAACCTTCATTGTTATTATCTGACACTCTACTATAACCTTCATGGTTATTATCTGACCCCCTCTACTATAATCTTCATGGTTATTATCTGACCCCCTCTACTATAACCTTCATGGTTATTATTTGACCCTCTACTATAACCTTCATGGTTAATATCTGACCCTCTCTACTATAACCTTCATGGTTATTATCTGACCCTCTACTATAACATTCATGGTTATTATCTGACCCCCTCTACTACAACCTTCATGGTTATTATCTGACCCTCTACTATAACATTCATGGTTATTATCTGACCCCCTCTACTATAACCTTCATGGTTATTATCTGACCCTCTACTATAACATTCATGGTTATTATCTGACCCCCTCTACTATAACCTTCATGGTTATTATCTGACCCTCTACTATAACCTTCATGGTTATTATCTGACCCTCTCTACTATAACCTTCATGGTTATTATCTGACCCTCTACTATAACATTCATGGTTATTATCTGACCCTCTCTACTATAACCTTCATGGTTATTATCTGACCCTCTACTATTACCTTCATGGTTATTATCTGACCCCCTCTACTACAACCTTCATGGTTATTATCTGACCCCCTCTACTATAACATTCATGGTTATTATCTGACCCCCTCTACTATAACCTTCATGGTTAATATCTGACCCTCTACTATAACATTCATGGTTATTATCTGACCCCCTCTACTATAACCTTCATGGTTATTATCTGACCCCCTCTACTATAACATTCATGGTTATTATCTGACCCCCTCTACTATAACCTTCATGGTTAATATCTGACCCTCTACTATAACATTCATGGTTATTATCTGACCCTCTCTACTATAACCTTCATGGTTATTATCTGACCCTCTACTATAACCTTCATGGTTATTATCTGACCCTCTCTACTATAACCTTCATGGTTATTATCTGACCCTCTACTATAACATTCATGGTTATTATCTGACCCCCTCTACTATAACCTTCATGGTTATTATCTGACCCTCTACTATTACCTTCATGGTTATTATCTGACCCCCTCTACTACAACCTTCATGGTTATTATCTGACCCTCTACTATAACATTCATGGTTATTATCTGACCCCCTCTACTACAACCTTCATGGTTATTATCTGACCCTCTACTATAACATTCATGGTTATTATCTGATCCCCTCTACTACAACCTTCATGGTTATTATCTGACCCTCTACTATAACATTCATGGTTATTATCTGACCCCCTCTACTATAACCTTCATGGTTAATATCTGACCCTCTACTATAACATTCATGGTTATTATCTGACCCCCTCTACTATAACCTTCATGGTTATTATCTGACCCTCTACTATAACCTTCATGGTTATTATCTGACCCTCTCTACTATAACCTTCATGGTTATTATCTGACCCTCTCTACTACAACCTTCATGGTTATTATCTGACCCTCTACTATAACATTCATGGTTATCATCTGACCCCCTCTACTACAACCTTCCTGGTTATTATCTGACCCTCTACTATAACATTCATGGTTATTATCTGACCCCCTCTACTATAACCGTCATGGTTATTATCTGACCCCCTCTACTATAACCTTCATGGTTATTATCTGACCCTCTCTACTATAACCTTCATGGTTATTATCTGACACCCTCTACTACAACATTCATGGTTAATATCTGACCCCCTCTACTATAACCTTCATGGTTATTATCTGACCCCCTCTACTATAACCTTCATGGTTATTATCTGACCCCCTCTACTACAACCTTCATGGTTATTATCTGACCCCCTCTACTATAACATTCATGGTTATTATCTGACCCTCTCTACTATAACCTTCATGGTTATTATCTGACCCACTCTACTACAACATTCATGGTTATTATCTGACCCCCTCTACTATAACCTTCATGGTTATTATCTGACCCTCTACTATAACATTCATGGTTATTATCTGACCCCCTCTACTATAACCTTCATGGTTATTATCTGACCCTCTACTATAACCTTCATGGTTATTATCTGACCCTCTCTACTATAACCTTCATGGTTATTATCTGACCCCCTCTACTACAACCTTCCTGGTTATTATCTGACCCTCTACTATAACATTCATGGTTATTATCTGACCCCCTCTACTATAACCGTCATGGTTATTATCTGACCCCCTCTACTATAACCTTCATGGTTATTATCTGACCCTCTCTACTATAACCTTCATGGTTATTATCTGACCCCCTCTACTACAACATTCATGGTTATTATCTGACCCCCTCTACTATAACCTTCATGGTTATTATCTGACCCCCTCTACTATAACCTTCATGGTTATTATCTGACCCCCTCTACTACAACCTTCATGGTTATTATCTGACCCCCTCTACTATAACATTCATGGTTATTATCTGACCCTCTCTACTATAACCTTCATGGTTATTATCTGACCCACTCGACTACAACATTCATGGTTATTATCTGACCCCCTCTACTATAACCTTCATGGTTAATATCTGACCCCCTCTACTATAACCTTCATGGTTATTATCTGACCCCCTCTACTACAACCTTCATGGTTATTATCTGACCCCCTCTACTATAACATTCATGGTTATTATCTGACCCCCTCTTCAAAAGTAGCTACCCTTTGCCTTGATGACAGCTTTGTACTCTTGGCATTCTCTCAACCAGAGACTTTTTCTTGTTAAGTTACAGCCTTATTCTAAAATGTATTAAACAAAATACTCCGCTTGTTACCTCATGCCGTTCGACATGCCGCTTGTCTGTTCTAATTTGCTTCTAGCGAAAAGCATGGTTAGCGAGCTAATAATGCCTTCAAAGCTGAGCACATGTTGAGGGCTGTGAAGGGACTGGTAGGGACTCAAGGCCCTATGAACAGACTGGAGTACGTTCCAAAAGGCACCCTATTCCTTATTGGCCCCTGGTCAAAAGCGTGCACTATGTAGGGAATAGGGTGCCATAGGGCTCTCATATAAAGTAGTGCACTATGTAGGGAATAGGGTGCCATAGGGCTCTCATATAAAGTAGTGCACTATGTAGGGAATAGGGTGCCATAGGGCTCTCATATAAAGTAGTGCACTATGTAGGGAATAGGGTGCCATAGGGCTCTCATATAAAGTAGTGCACTATGTAGGGAATAGGGTGCCATAGGGCTCTGGTCTAAAGTAGTGCACTATGTAGGGAATAGGGTGCCATAGGGCTCTGATCTAAAGTAGTGCACTATGTAGGGAATAGGGTGCCATAGGGCTCTCATATAAAGTAGTGCACTATGTAGGGAATAGGGTGCCATAGGGCTCCGGTCAAAAGCGCGCACTATGTAGGGAATAGGGTGCCATAGGGCTCTGATCTAAAGTAGTGCACTATGTAGGGAATAGGGTGCCATAGGGCTCTGATATAAAGTAGTGCACTAGGGAATAGGGTGCCATAGGGCTCTGATCTAAAGTAGTGCACTAGGGAATAAGGTGCCATAGGGCTCTGATCTAAAGTAGTGCACTAGGGAATAGGGTGCCATAGGGCTCTGATCTAAAGTAGTGCACTAGGGAATAGGGTGCCATAGGGCTCTGATCTAAAGTAGTGCACTAGGGAATAGGGTGCCATAGGGCTCTGATCTAAAGTAGTGCACTAGGGAATAGGGTGCCATAGGGCTCTGATCTAAAGTAGTGCACTAGGGAATAGATCTGCAGCATTTCACAGAGAGTTGGAATAATCACCCTTTAAGTACAGAGGGCGAACCTGACACCTCACCAGCTGTGGCATATAGGAATGCTCCAAACACCTGTGTCTTTGAGCCAGACTGTGTAGAGGTACGTGTCTGAGCCAGACTGTGTAGAGGTACGTGTCTGAGCCAGACTGTGTAGAGGTACGTGTCTGAGCCAGACTGTGTAGAGGTATGTGTCTGAGCCAGACTGTGTAGAGGTATGTGTCTGAGCCAGACTGTGTAGAGGTACGTGTCTGAGCCAGACTGTGTAGAGGTATGTGTCTGAGCCAGACTGTGTAGAGGTATGTGTCTGAGCCAGACTGTGTAGAGGTATGTGTCTGAGCCAGACTGTGTAGAGGTATGTGTCTGAGCCAGACTGTGTAGAGGTATGTGTCTGAGCCAGACTGTGTAGAGGTATGTGTCTGAGCCAGACTGTGTAGAGGTATGTGTCTGAGCCAGACTGTGTAGAGGTATGTGTCTGAGCCAGACTGTGTAGAGGTGTGTGTCTGAGCCAGACTGTGTAGAGGTATGTGTCTGAGCCAGACTGTGTAGAGGTATGTGTCTGAGCCAGACTGTGTAGAGGTATGTGTCTGAGCCAGACTGTGTAGAGGTATGTGTCTGAGCCAGACTGTGTAGAGGTATGTGTCTGAGCCAGACTGTGTAGAGGTGTGTCTGAGCCAGACTGTGTAGAGGTGTGTGTCTGAGCCAGACTGTGTAGAGGTACGTGTCTGAGCCAGACTGTGTAGAGGTACGTGTCTGAGCCAGACTGTGTAGAGGTATGTGTCTGAGCCAGACTGTGTAGAGGTATGTGTCTGAGCCAGACTGTGTAGAGGTATGTGTCTGAGCCAGACTGTGTAGAGGTGTGTGTCTGAGCCAGACTGTGTAGAGGTACGTGTCTGAGCCAGACTGTGTAGAGGTATGTGTCTGAGCCAGACTGTGTAGAGGTGTGTCTGAGCCAGACTGTGTAGAGGTATGTGTCTGAGCCAGACTGTGTAGAGGTGTGTGTCTGAGCCAGACTGTGTAGAGGTACGTGTCTGAGCCAGACTGTGTAGAGGTATGTGTCTGAGCCAGACTGTGTAGAGGTGTGTCTGAGCCAGACTGTGTAGAGGTATGTGTCTGAGCCAGACTGTGTAGAGGTACGTGTCTGAGCCAGACTGTGTAGAGGTGTGTCTGAGCCAGACTGTGTAGAGGTATGTGTCTGAGCCAGACTGTGTAGAGGTATGTGTCTGAGCCAGACTGTGTAGAGGTATGTGTCTGAGCCAGACTGTGTAGAGGTATGTGTCTGAGCCAGACTGTGTAGAGGTACGTGTCTGAGCCAGACTGTGTAGAGGTGTGTGTCTGAGCCAGACTGTGTAGAGGTATGTGTCTGAGCCAGACTGTGTAGAGGTATGTGTCTGAGCCAGACTGTGTAGAGGTGTGTCTGAGCCAGACTGTGTAGAGGTATGTGTCTGAGCCAGACTGTGTAGAGGTACGTGTCTGAGCCAGACTGTGTAGAGGTGTGTCTGAGCCAGACTGTGTAGAGGTATGTGTCTGAGCCAGACTGTGTAGAGGTATGTGTCTGAGCCAGACTGTGTAGAGGTATGTGTCTGAGCCAGACTGTGTAGAGGTATGTGTCTGAGCCAGACTGTGTAGAGGTATGTGTCTGAGCCAGACTGTGTAGAGGTATGTGTCTGAGCCAGACTGTGTAGAGGTACGTGTCTGAGCCAGACTGTGTAGAGGTATGTGTCTGAGCCAGACTGTGTAGAGGTGTGTCTGAGCCAGACTGTGTAGAGGTATGTGTCTGAGCCAGACTGTGTAGAGGTGTGTCTGAGCCAGACTGTGTAGAGGTATGTGTCTGAGCCAGACTGTGTAGAGGTATGTGTCTGAGCCAGACTGTGTAGAGGTGTGTCTGAGCCAGACTGTGTAGAGGTATGTGTCTGAGCCAGACTGTGTAGAGGTATGTGTCTGAGCCAGACTGTGTAGAGGTATGTGTCTGAGCCAGACTGTGTAGAGGTACGTGTCTGAGCCAGACTGTGTAGAGGTGTGTGTCTGAGCCAGACTGTGTAGAGGTATGTGTCTGAGCCAGACTGTGTAGAGGTATGTGTCTGAGCCAGACTGTGTAGAGGTATGTGTCAGAGCCAGACTGTGTAGAGGTATGTGTCTGAGCCAGACTGTGTAGAGGTACGTGTCTGAGCCAGACTGTGTAGAGGTACGTGTCTGAGCCAGACTGTGTAGAGGTGTGTCTGAGCCAGACTGTGTAGAGGTGTGTCTGAGCCAGACTGTGTAGAGGTACGTGTCTGAGCCAGACTGTGTAGAGGTATGTGTCTGAGCCAGACTGTGTAGAGGTACGTGTCTGAGCCAGACTGTGTAGAGGTATGTGTCTGAGCCAGACTGTGTAGAGGTACGTGTCTGAGCCAGACTGTGTAGAGGTATGTGTCTGAGCCAGACTGTGTAGAGGTATGTGTCTGAGCCAGACTGTGTAGAGGTGTGTGTCTGAGCCAGACTGTGTAGAGGTATGTGTCTGAGCCAGACTGTGTAGAGGTACGTGTCTGAGCCAGACTGTGTAGAGGTATGTGTCTGAGCCAGACTGTGTAGAGTTACGTGTCTGAGCCAGACTGTGTAGAGTTACGTGTCTGAGCCAGACTGTGTAGAGGTATGTGTCTGAGCCAGACTGTGTAGAGGTATGTGTCTGAGCCAGACTGTGTAGAGGTATGTGTCTGAGCCAGACTGTGTAGAGGTGTGTCTGAGCCAGACTGTGTAGAGGTATGTGTCTGAGCCAGACTGTGTAGAGGTATGTGTCTGTGCCAGACTGTGTAGAGGTACGTGTCTGAGCCAGACTGTGTAGAGGTATGTGTCTGAGCCAGACTGTGTAGAGGTACGTGTCTGAGCCAGACTGTGTAGAGGTACGTGTCTGAGCCAGACTGTGTAGAGGTGTGTGTCTGAGCCAGACTGTGTAGAGGTATGTGTCTGAGCCAGACTGTGTAGAGGTATGTGTCTGAGCCAGACTGTGTAGAGGTACGTGTCTGAGCCAGACTGTGTAGAGGTATGTGTCTGAGCCAGACTGTGTAGAGTTACGTGTCTGAGCCAGACTGTGTAGAGGTGTGTGTCTGAGCCAGACTGTGTAGAGGTATGTGTCTGAGCCAGACTGTGTAGAGGTATGTGTCTGAGCCAGACTGTGTAGAGGTATGTGTCTGAGCCAGACTGTGTAGAGGTATGTGTCTGAGCCAGACTGTGTAGAGGTATGTGTCTGAGCCAGACTGTGTAGAGGTATGTGTCTGAGCCAGACTGTGTAGAGGTACGTGTCTGAGCCAGACTGTGTAGAGGTGTGTCTGAGCCAGACTGTGTAGAGGTATGTGTCTGAGCCAGACTGTGTAGAGGTACGTGTCTGAGCCAGACTGTGTAGAGGTATGTGTCTGAGCCAGACTGTGTAGAGGTATGTGTCTGAGCCAGACTGTGTAGAGGTACGTGTCTGAGCCAGACTGTGTAGAGGTATGTGTCTGAGCCAGACTGTGTAGAGGTATGTGTCTGAGCCAGACTGTGTAGAGGTGTGTGTCTGAGCCAGACTGTGTAGAGGTATGTGTCTGAGCCAGACTGTGTAGAGGTATGTGTCTGTGCCAGACTGTGTAGAGGTACGTGTCTGAGCCAGACTGTGTAGAGGTGTGTCTGAGCCAGACTGTGTAGAGGTGTGTCTGAGCCAGACTGTGTAGAGGTACGTGTCTGAGCCAGACTGTGTAGAGGTATGTGTCTGAGCCAGACTGTGTAGAGGTATGTGTCTGAGCCAGACTGTGTAGAGGTACGTGTCTGAGCCAGACTGTGTAGAGGTATGTGTCTGAGCCAGACTGTGTAGAGGTATGTGTCTGAGCCAGACTGTGTAGAGGTACGTGTCTGAGCCAGACTGTGTAGAGGTATGTGTCTGAGCCAGACTGTGTAGAGGTATGTGTCTGAGCCAGACTGTGTAGAGTTACGTGTCTGAGCCAGACTGTGTAGAGGTATGTGTCTGAGCCAGACTGTGTAGAGGTACGTGTCTGAGCCAGACTGTGTAGAGGTACGTGTCTGAGCCAGACTGTGTAGAGGTATGTGTCTGAGCCAGACTGTGTAGAGGTATGTGTCTGAGCCAGACTGTGTAGAGGTACGTGTCTGAGCCAGACTGTGTAGAGGTGTGTGTCTGAGCCAGACTGTGTAGAGGTACGTGTCTGAGCCAGACTGTGTAGAGGTATGTGTCTGAGCCAGACTGTGTAGAGGTATGTGTCTGTGTGATCTGTGAGTGGCTTGACAGATCTTCCTTTAAATGTATCGTCACTAATACAGATTTGTTTCTTTTGAGCATTCCAGATTCATCAGGTGGAGAACCTGCTTCATGAGGAGGATGATCTGGATACACTAACAATGGGGCCACTGTTCCTGACATCCCACGGCCCCTTCTCTCCTGAGAACCTTGCCGCGCTGCAACGTCAAGTGAACCCTACCACTGACTCCTCATCCCTTGGTCAGGACATATACATGCTCTTGGATTAGTTGTGAGTCCACAGCCTCTTTAGGTGCAGTCGTCCCACACTCTGTAGGATATTGTTTCGGCCCCAGTGCCACACTTGATAACGGCAAAAATTTGTATTTTTGTATTTTTTTTTTTTGTTGGAAAAGAAAACAACCCCTCTTATTAACTGGTATGATGTAAACAAACAGTTTCAGTCCTTGAAAAGAGCTTTAATGAAATTTCCTTTGTATTTTTTTATGTTTTACAATTAAACTTATTGTAAACCGATTTATTTTCCACGAAGCAGCTTAGTTAATTAACATTTCTCTAAAAACAAACCCAACATTTGAACATATAAAACTGATAAATACCCTGTAACAATCAACATTTATGTAGTATAACAGCGTCAAAATAATCACGTGTGAATAATTTTAACATGTTCACGGCAATACCGTTGGACATACAGGTTCCAAGTTCAGAGGTGAATCTGTAGTACGTTCTAGTAAGGCAGTGATCTATAAAACACTATCCAGTTACAGAGGAGTCCATAGGTGTCATATGGCTCCTCATATGACTTTCTCTCCCCATATAATTTATCGAGCTGTCTCCTTCACAGTTTGGTGGTACATGACATCCAGTGTCTTTTAACATGAAAATTAAAAAACAGGCAGTGACATAACAATGCTACAGTGACACAACAATGCTACAGTGACACAACAATGCTACAGTGACATAACAATGCTACAGTGACATAACAATGCTACAGTGACACAACAATGCTACAGTGACATAACAATGCTACAGTGACACAACAATGCTACAGTGACATAACAATGCTACAGTGACATAACAATGCTACAGTGACACAACAATGCTACAGTGACACAACAATGCTACAGTGACACAACAATGCTACAGTGACATAACAATGCTACAGTGACATAACAATGCTACAGTGACACAACAATGCTACAGTGACATAACAATGCTACAGTGACATAACAATGCTACAGTGACACAACAATGCTACAGTGACACAACAATGCTACAGTGACACAACAATGCTACAGTGACATAACAATGCTACAGTGACACAACAATGCTACAGTGACACAACAATGCTACAGTGACACAACAATGCTACAGTGACACAACAATGCTACAGTGACACAACAATGCTACAGTGACATAACAATGCTACAGTGACATAACAATGCTACAGTGACACAACAATGCTACAGTGACATAACAATGCTACAGTGACATAACAATGCTACAGTGACACAACAATGCTACAGTGACACAACAATGCTACAGTGACACAACAATGCTACAGTGACACAACAATGCTACAGTGACACAACAATGCTACAGTGACATAACAATGCTACAGTGACACAACAATGCTACAGTGACACAGAGCTCAGTGAACGGCGGTTCATACAGTTGTGTAAACACCCATACAGTAGATCCACAAATACCAGACGTTGTCGTGTCAAAATATAAAAATGAGCCAACTGCAGCAGCAAACCGAGAAAAAAAAATCCCTTCAATTTACATTTGTGAATAAAAAAACTTCCATCCCTCGCTGCATACAAACAACATAACCACAAGGAAGTGTACAGTATTATTGTACATCAGCACTAAACTCCAGTCTAACAGAGGGGCACTGTCTCTCAGTGTTATCTTCATCACTCCTGAGCTCCAGAGGTGAAGTTGACGACGACTGAATAAGCATTGACTCTGGTGGTTACAGGATACAGTACTACACATTAATAACATAAAGACAGACCTAGCACCTTTGCATGTGTAACGGATGTGAAACGGCTAGTTTAGTTAGCGGTGGTGCGCGCTAAATAGCGTTTCAATCGGTGACGTCACTTACTCTGAGACCTTGAAGTAGTGGTTCCACTTTGCTCTGCAAGGGCCGCGGCTTTTGTGGAGTGATGGGTAACGATGCTTCGTGGGTGTCAGTTGTTGATGTGTGCAGAGGGTCCCTGGTTCGCGCCTGGGTATGGGCAAGGGGACGGTCTAAAATTATACTGTTACACTTGTGTATAATATTAGCTTTAAGAGTCGCTCAATAAGATAGATATCAAGCCCAGAGATAAATTGGTCTATTTACATTGCATTTGGATAAAGTTTATATACTTGTATTCTACACCACTTGGTGTATATTATACTAAAATGGAGTCTTTGGCCCCCATAGATCTATTTAGAACAGCTTCAGGCACTTGTTAAACAGAATAAAGATTAAAAACAGAAATAATCACATATTAAAAGGGGAGAGAACCGATGATGACCTAAAGTAGGTGCAGTACATTTGTAACACTGCATGTTGGCAAGGACCGGAAACTGAGTGAATTGTATGTAAATTAATTTACATAATTCCCATGGACGAGGATGATACAACAACAAAAACACATATTGTTGATAGTGTTACACTCTTTACTAGTAATGGAGCCACCTAAGGGTTTTGGTGTTCGAAGATATGTAGCAAAATAGCTCTTTACAAAAGGATAAAAAGATAGAGTCATGGACATTCATTGAGATTTGCATATCTTACTGCATATCTTACTGTATGAACGGTCATGATAATGTACTCTAAAAACAGATTACTTTGAAACCTATTGAATTAAATCAGTTAACACAAATTGTGGGTTTTTGCAATATAAACACAATTTCAACTCAGATCAAATGTATCAATCCATGAAGGCTAATGGGTGCTTTGTTAAAATAAGAAAACATTTCACATACCTTATTATGCTCTCCTTGTGATCCAAGTTGATGGGGTCTGTGTAGTCACAGTTGAGGATTCCTTCAGTGTAGGGTGACAGGTCGAAGGCATCTTCGATCTGAAAGCACGGTGCATTATACACAAGCAAAGGTGCTAGATCTATCTTTATGTTATTCATTTGTAGTGCTGTATCCTGTAACACCACTAACTAAGATTAATGAGAAGAATATGCTTTCAATTTCATCAACACACCGTTTTGATTAATGGGGACAACTCTGTGTCGTGTACACTGTCCCTTTGTTAGGGTCCTTCAGGGTCCCATTCACCAGATAGTGGTAACACCACTCCTGCATAAATCGTGGTGAGAGTCCACCTTGTACAAGACTCATTGCAAATATTTCACCTGATACTCTGGATATAAGAGAAGGTGAAATAAGAAAATGTTCCTTCATAGTATTTTTTTTTTTTACATTTAAAAACGTATGTGTTTTCCAGAATTGTACATGTGCCTAACACCTCTGTACAGTACTGTATGTATGTACATACAGGCGACTATGTTTCGACTATGAAACAAATAGGACATGACCTACTTATGAGTTGCCATGAAAGAAAGTTAGATGAATTCAATTGAAAATGGCGAGAACAGGCATTTGTAGCTAAATGCTTTTGGTTAGCTTGATAATAATAATTACATGATTTATCATTCTACGGTATATATGTACAGTATGTGATATAGTAGAATGTTATGAACCGACACTGAATCGTAGGAGCTAACTACTAACTTAGCTATGTAGAAGTTGGACGGAAGACTGCCCACAGATGTGGGTCAAAAGTGCAAACGAAGAACAAAAAGCGAAAGAAAAAAAATAACACTGCAAGCAAAGGGGGCAGTCGGGCCAAAATGAAGGGTGGTTGATAGCGGAATTAAAACAATTTTAAAATTTCAAATACATTTTTCAAAATACATAAAGTTGTTCATTCTATTACAAAGTATTAGATTGCGATTTTTTTTTTAACTTTAAGGCCTCGTTTTTGGTTTCAGAACAATTATTGTTGAAAAAAATATATATGTTTTGCTCTCGACAAAAATACACAAATGTACCTGCTATTTTAACAGTAACGTTTGAATAATGTGATTCATGTAGGTGGCAATGGCATCATAAACAGGACTTATCAGGCTTTTAATGGCATTTGAGTACGGAAAGCGTCAAGGTATATATTTTTTAGACACGCAAAAGGCGTTCCGTATTTGAGCAGAGAACAAAACGAGCTTGTTTCCAAGGTTACAGACAGACACTGAAATGTCAGTCCGTCAGTGTAAATGCGACTGTTTACAGAAATCCTAGAATAAAAACAGTTTCAACAAGCTTTAAAAAGAAAAGCTAAAATGGACAATTGTGATTTAGAGAAGCTTGCAATTTCGGGACAGACGTTGCAGCCTGCGTTCAAAGCAGATGTAACAACTTATAAAGTTACTGTTGCAAGCGATGTCGACCAGGTTACATTGGACCTGCTCACAAGTGACTGCGGAGCCTGTTATAAAATCGTAAGTTTCAACAAAGTAACGTTTGGATGCGAATATATATATTTTTTAAATACTATAAGATATCCTACACTGTGTACTAGGCACATCATTTGTTCTTCATGCTCTTGCAAATCAATACATTTGACATTTTCAGCGTTGTGGTGATGGCTCAAAGTCTATCAAACTGAATGATGGATTGAATTTGGTTGAAATAGAGGTGGGAGCCGAGGATGGCACCTCCAAAACATATTGCATTGAGGTCACCAAACTGTCTGCCAGGACTGCAGAGTTGAGTGACCTTACAATTGAAGGAAATGTTCAATTACAACCTACATTTTCGGCAAACATCTATGATTACTCAAGTAAGTGGATATGCATTAAAAAAAATGTATATGAAAATAACGTTTTTTTTTCTATTTTATTCTATGACTTATATAATGTGCTGTTTTAAAAAAAAGGTAATCTTTTCATTTAGGTACAGTTCCTTTCTACTGTAATTCGGTGACCATACTGCCCAAAGTTCCTGATAAAGACATGAAAGTTTCAGTGAATGAAGAAAGTGATTCTCAACCTTCTCCATTGACTGTTGGAGAAACTGTCGTCAGTATCAAGGTCTTGTCAGCAGATGGCAGCAATTCTCAGGTAATTACACAAACTGCTACTGTACTGGCAACTATTTTTATGGAAACCTTTGCTAAATCTTTGTACTTTAGATCAAATATTCAGTGATTCCTGATGGATTAAAGAATGTCTCTTTCAAAACCACTCCCAGATGTACTATGTGTTGGTGATGCGAGAGCAGATTCCCATGGCTGTGTCTTTCAGTGATGTGAAAGAGCAGGTCTCATATGAGTGTCCTGTCACTCTGACGGCCCTCTACAGACCCATATCCATCAACCAGAGGTAGGGTGACTATAGCAGGGGTATTCTAATCCTACCCTGGAGGTAAAGTTACTATAGCAGGGGTATTCTAATCCTACCCTGGAGGTAAAGTTACTATAGCAGGGGTATTCTAATCCTAACCTGGAGATAAGAGATCTCACTGGAGATCTCACTGATCATCCCTAAAGCCAACACCTCATTTGGCCGCCTTTCGTTCCAGTACTCTGCTGCCTGTGACTGGAACGAATTGCAAAAAAGGTGAAATAAAAAAATAAAATAAAAAAAAGTTACTATAGCAGAGGTATTCTAATCATACCCTGGAGATTAAAGTTACTATAGCAGGGGTATTCTAATCCTACCCTGGAGATAAAGTTACTATAGCAGGGGTATTCTAATCCTACCCTGTAGGTAAAGTTACTATAGCAGGGGTATTCTAATCCTACCCTGGAGATAAAGTTACTATAGCAGGGGTATTCTAATCCTACCCTGGAGGTAAAGTTACTATAGCAGGGGTATTCTAATCCTACCCTGGAGATAAAGTTACTATAGCAGGGGTATTCTAATCCTACCAGATGTAAAGTTACTATAGCAGGGGTATTCTAATCCTACCCTGGAGATAAAGTTACTATAGCAGGGGTATTCTAATCATACCCTGGAGGTAAAGTTACTATAGCAGGGGTATTCTAATCCTACCCTGGAGTTCCAGAGTACTGCTGGTGTTCTCTTCAACCTGATAATTAGTGGTACCCACTAAATTAGTCCCTGATAAGAGGGGAATAATTAAGAAAAAAGCAGTGGAACTGGCTTCGAGGTCCAAATGTCAATTTGACGGTACTATACTAAATGTGTGACCAACCAGGTTCCAACCCGGATCTCTTACTCTTCAGGGCCCATAGAGTAGTAGTGCTGATCTAGGATCAAGTCCCCCCCTGTTTATAAAATAATATTCAATATTATCTGAAAGGAAAAAGCTGATCCTAGATCAGCACTCGTACTCTGAGTCGTTTTATGAATATTGGCCCTGGTCTCAGGCAAGGTTATTTATCAATGTGCATGGACTCTTTCTCATCAATTGAGACTCTTGACACTGTTTTCTGCAGTGATCCACAGCACCTGTTCTCAGCCCCCTACATTGACATGCTGGCGAGAAGGTCAAAGGTCGACCCGCTAAACGAGTGTCCCCTCGGAGACAGCTGGAAGGTTCTGGAGCACGACCTGGATAAGACCATGTCTTCTGCCCTGGTCAACTGCTTCTTTGCATACCGAGGTACACGGTCACGAGCCAGAACGATGATTACTTTCTCAAATATGATTATTATATTATATTGAAATAATGTTGTAATGTTCAAATTTCACTCATATCAATTTCAGCTAATCAGCAGTTAGAGATATAGCCACATCTACTGTGTGTTTGTCATTAATCACGGCACGTCTCTGTTACCTCTTGGAAAAGGATGTGAGAGTGTGGTGAAACTGGCTGAAGTGGGGTCACATGCACTGGAGTGTCCACACAAACCCTCAACGGACCTGGACCCAAAGGTCAGCATGAAACATTGATGTGTGTGTGTGTGTGTGTGTGTGTCTGTGTCTGTGCACACACGTATGTGCAGATGACTGAACATCACAGCCATTCGATATCTATGCTCCTCCTCCTGTCGTGTCCTCCTCATCCTCTCCTCTCCATCAAAACAAAAACAATAACGTAACATACTGTATGTGCTGGGTTGAATAGTGGTACCGTTTCCTCTTGTGTGGATTTCAGCTTTAAATGTACCTTTCTTTCAGGACGTCACTGAGACGAGCTGGTACAAGAAGCATTTTGCATCCTCGACCTCCTTGGAGATAGAAACCAAACACACTTTGGAGGTAACAAGAACACTTTACATACATATGATTCGAGGTTTACACTCTAGTTATGGATTACTCACTGATACAAGGTATTTACATAATGTATCTCCTACAGAGAACTGAAATATTGTAAAGCATCGCCTAGTTTTCACATCTTGCTCTATTCGCTATCATCGTTGTTGCTAAG